>NC_140171.1:91833187-91945481 GCF_963971535.1 Notolepis coatsorum
TTCTCCAGACTGGAGAAGCGGACAGTGCCGGTTATCCTAGGCATTGTCCAACTAACACCTCTCCCGAAGGCTAACCGGCACTGTCCGCTTCCATTCATTGTGCTGTGCTAGGCTAACGTGCAGCCAGATAGCTTTCAACTGAACGCACAGAGAGGAAACTGGTATCCATCTTCTTGTCTCTCTCTGGAGAAGACGGTAAGCTAATTTCCTCAAATGTTTCCGTGTTCCTTTAACACAATTTACCGGCATGTTACTCCTTTCTTTTAACTCCCGATGTGGCCAGTGGACCGTACAGCTTTTCATGTCGCCCTGTCATACATCCCAGTCCTGTTTTCTCTGTTTGTTCAGGTAAGGGTGTGGATTTCCCCCAGGCATGTCAAGCTCTACAAGCCTTAGACCTTTTGAAAGTGCAGGTCGGAAGAACTAGGGTTGGGTGCAGAATTGTTGAAAGGGGGCCGTTGAGATGCTAAAAAGGGGGCACTAGTTTATTTAATCTATCATAGTTTTAGGGACAACAACTTGATTGGAACCAAAGAGGTGCCTACGTGCCGTGAGCACAATCAATCCCAATTCAGAAACAGTGTCACATTTTAGCAAAGGAAAAGGTTTGCTCTAATGTAAACAAAAATTAAATGGGTACAAATCGGAATCCAGGAACATTTTTAAATAATGAAGATTTTATTGGGTCCCTACACATTGTTTGAAGCCTTCATTTGACACACACCACTGAGCCAAATAGAAACATTAACGGCTGAGAATCTCATAGATAAACCCACGATAAACCGAAATTAATCATTGAGAGTTGGACATTCAATCCCCATTGGGTGTAGGTGGTTGAGGGGGGGGCTATGGAACATGATGGAAGTCAGCTGGGGGGGGGGGGGTTGACCCAAAAAAAAGTGTTGTACCTGTTTGTTTCTCATCTCATGTAGCCTCATGTAGCCTCACCCTATCACCTCGTGCTAGGTTACATTCGGGGGGTGAGGCCTTCCAATGGCAATACTTTGTTAAGCATTATTGTTGGAGGCTCTTTCCTGTAGGTATACAAAGGAAGACACTCCTCTACCTTTGAGAAGAAGCTGCGGTTAATGCTCCCCTCTCCTGCATATTGAAGTATGATCCGAGACACATCAGGGATCGGTCTTAAGACATCACTCATTGCTCTTGTCTATTTCTCCGTGTGATAGATGTACCCCCCCTTTACAGTCCATCTCTTAACCTGGAGAGTAAAGGAAAGTCTGTCTCTCCTCGTCGCCTGGCTACCTGTCGCCCTTTGAGCAGAGGGAATGGGTGTGTTTGGTTGAGTTGCGGGGGGAACCTAAATCAAGTTTGTAAGCCAAATGGCCACAGAGAACAGCATTACTGTGCTACGGATCATCACATCCGGACCTTAAACTGGTTCTCGATTGTGAACAAAATGACTATCTTACCGATGTGGCTCATCGTGAACTAAAAAGATGGGAGTGAAAGAAAAAGAACCGGGGGGGAGAGAGCGAGACCACGGAGGAGGAGGAGGAGGAGGCGCAGGGGGGAGGAGAAATCCACGCCTGACCACCTCCCTCCCCACTCATTCTCTGCTCTCCTCTGCCACCCCCTTTCCCTTACTCCCTCCCTTCCACAGGTTTGAGCAGTACGAGTCGTTCGACTCGCGCCCCTCTCTCACCTCCTCCCACGATCTCTACAGATCTAGCGGCGGCAGCAGTGGTAGCTATGGCTACGGCGATGGCCGGGGGGAAGACAGCATGCTGCTGGGTCAGCGAGGAGGCTCAGGCTTCGGAGGGGGGTTTGGGATGGGAGGAGGCGGGGGAGGCTACGACAGCCCCTCCTCGTTCTTCGGGGCCACTAAAATGCGACAGATGAGGGAGTCCTTCGGCAGTGGCCTGGGAGGAGGCTCGGGAGGAGGCTCGGGAGGCGGCTCGGGAGGAGGTTCGGGAGGAGGAGGTTCAGGAGGAGGAGGCTGGTCCGGAGCGAACCGACGCTCCCCTAGGAGGGGTGGAGGCGCCAGGGGCCGGGGAACCGAAGGAGGGTTTGGAAACCGCAGGTCTGACCCCACTCCCAAGGGGGGAGGAGGAGGTGGCAGCGGTGGTCACTCCCACCACGGCCTCTCTCCAGGAGGTGGCAGGGGCAACAAGTACCCATCCCTCCAGTCCAGCCGCTTGTACCCCGAGAGCGGGGGTTTCCACCAGGGTTCCGCCCAGGGGCAACATGACTTCCCTGGGAGGCACTTTGGAGGGGGCCCGGGGGCTGGCCGCCAGCGAGGCAACAAGAGACCCCTCAACCGAGTAAGTACCTCCAGCCAGATGAGTCCGTCCCCCAACACTGAGCACGGTGACACCGGTCAAGTCCCCATCTTTTACCCCTTCAGCCAACTAGCAAACGCTAACACGCTAATAGGCCACCTGTAGGAACTCGTATTATGACCGTATTATGATCTCTACTTTCACATGTACCACGTACTCCTCTCTGTCAACGGCCAGGCCTTGTTGATTGTGGTCAGAATTGCCTTTTCAGCATCACTGACCTCCATCTGGTGTGGTCTGCCACAGAGTTCCCCTTTTGGATTTAATTTAGTGATTTAATTTATTTTATCTGCTCCCGCTCTGGTCATCCCTGGAATAAGGCTACTGCTAGTGATAAGGATGGGGATGCCTGTGGGAGGAAGACTGTGGGCATGTAAAATGGCTTATGGTGTGGATTTAAATTCATATTAATCCAAAAAATTATAGTTATTTCACCACAAATGTCATATAGGTATTAAAGTTACGATATACAAATGGAAGATGTCACATGTAGGGTTTTCTCTTAATTATATTACTGTCAAATAGGATTGGGCCAATTTATACAAATGTTCAAACCGGTTTGATATTAAGCCAAAGACCAAACCGGTAATAGAGTTGTACCACTAGGTGTCGCACGTGACTCAGCCGCTCCTGGGTGGAACATAATGAGAGCCTGGGAATGAGAGTAGCAGCACCACGACCAGGACAACTGAGCTCACTTCTTTCACCAGCGTTCATTCATATATTAACAGGGTATCTGTGGGGTATTAAAAAGTATTAAATTCATAATTCTCAATTCAAGGCCTTAAAAGGTATTAAAAAGTCTTCCATTTCTTTTGCACAAGTATAAACATTTTTGGGGGGCAGCCTGGCAGTGTTGAGATGAAATCATATGAAATATATGAACTGTTTTTGTGGGTCTGGTGAGAGCTAGTATGTAACACAAATTGTCCGCAAGTGCTTTTCTTTTCTTTTGCTAGTATGGTTGTGAAATTGGACTTCGATTTAGCTCAATTCAATTTGTTGAAACCTGCAGATACCCTATTTAAATTGATCAAGTATTGTACATCCACTAAAAGTACTTGTTTTTTAGCCACTGATACAGAAGCCTCTCTCTGAAATCCCATAAAGTGTGTGTGAACCAGCAGGAAGACAAACGGTGGACTGGAGAGGATTTACATTACCATAGACCACTACACTTCTGCGTTACATTGAGCTCATGGGAGAGATAGCGGGGGGAGAAAATGAATGAATGTGGATGAGAGCCTTGACATTAACTGGTTGTAGCGACGGCTGTGGGGGTGCGGGAGACATGATCCAATAGACGTTTATACGTAGTCTCCCGAACGCGGAGCGACCAATCCCAAGTCGATCGGCACTTTCTCTGCCGAGCTATAGTCCCCTTTCCACACCTACTCCTGAACTCCTCATTCACAGATTGCCCACGGAGTCTCTGGATTGTCCAGAGATCTAGGTTTATTGATCTGTGAATGCTGGAGTAGGTGTGGAAAAGTGACTATCGCAGGCGACTCTGGCGTATACAAGATCATGTCTCCACCACCCCCACAGCCGTAGCTACAACCACTTAATGTCAAGGCTCTCATCCACATTCATTCATTTTCTCCCCCCGCTCTCTCTCCCATGATTGCATAATACCAGAAGTGTTGCGGTGGTCTATGAAAAGATTGTTGCGTTGGAATAGATAGTGTTATCTAAAATATAAAACAATGCTTTGTGTTTATGCATTTCCAAATTGCCAACAAAATGTTGCCCACTTCGAGTAGCATTCATAGACTGTTGATACGGAAGGTTTCGTCAGTTCACATAAAATCAAACCGGTTTAAACTCATAGACCGGACTGGCAAAACCACAAATGAGACTCTAACAAATTCTTGAAATTATTTTCTTTTGTGGATCTGCACTCGTTATTCTAAATCAACAAATGTATCAAACAAAATGAAAAGTAGTATTTTACTCTTGGATGATAGAAGGGGGAGTGTCTGAGGCAGCAGCTCTTTAGCTGTGTGTCTTCTCAACTCTTTCCACAAGGGAGCACTAATATTTTAGTTAAATGGCAAACGTGTGCACAGTTATCGGCCCATTATTTCAAAATGCCATACATCGGCCTAATTAATCGGCCAGGCCGACTAGTTCTATGTATATCTTGTCACGTTTTAAGGCAGCAGTCTGATTATTTGACGTTGACACATGGTAACAATAGTTCTGGCTTCTGTCTACTGGAAGAACAGGAAGCTGGTGGGTCATATGATTATATGTCACAGGACTGTGGATTAAGCCTAGTCCTAGGCTAGCGTTACTTTTCCAAAAGGAGAGATCTCATGAGACTGGTCTGGAACTAAGTTCTTATTCATGGTCTATGATGAAAGTGGCCTTTATTGTTGGGTCAGTGTATGTGTTGGTATTGAGCATAGATATATATAACTAGATGGTGCAAGGCGGAGTCTCCAGTGTAGTTAACCGGTGGCCATCTTGTCACAGGCAGCACGCCCCCTCATGACATGAATGTCTATGGTGCATGTACTATTGAAATAACCATATCTTGCTAAATATTCAACCGATTTACAAACGGATTGGTTTATTATAAACGTTAACGTGGCTATGATTCAGGATCCTTGGACATGTTGAAATAATTTTCATATGAAAGTCCATTATAAGTATGATAACTACATCTCTGACGTTTATAACAAACCAAACCATTTGAAAATCGGTTGAAAATTGAGCAAGCTATGGTTATTTCAATAGTACATGCACCATAGACATTCATGTTATGAGTCGCTGTGCTGCCTGTGGGTACTCTTTGGGTCAAACGTCAACCTAAAGAAATCCCAGGGTTTTAAAATTAGAGTAGGTGAAAACATTATTGAGGATAAAGAGGAGGTCACCTACCTGGCCTTTATTTTAAATAACAAACTTTCTAACGAAAGAATGGCACAAAAAGTGATTACTATGGTCAATCAAAAAACCAAAATTTTATTTAGAATTTCCTCGTTCATAAATAGGAACGCTCTGAGGACCCTAGCTGGAGCCCTCATCCAATGTCACTTTGACTATGCTTGCACTTCATGGTACAGCAACATATCCAAACAAATGAAGACAAAGCTCCAGACCTCCCAGAACAAACTAGTGAGACTCCTGCACAACCTTCACTTTAGGACTCACCTAACGCCAGCCCACTTTAGCAGTCTGGGATGGCTTAGGGTTGAGGAAAGGGTACACCAGCTTAAAATGCTACTGGTTTTTAAAGTACTGAAAGAAACGGTCCCCAAGTACCTAGTAAATTATTTTAATAAAGTAGGAGATGTCCACAAACACGCCACAAGAGGAAGCCCCACGGACCTGGTCCCGCCGAGAGTCAGGACATGCATGGGGAAAGATGCATTTTTTTTTTACTCGGCTACTGTAATGTGGAATGCCCTTCCAACATTCATAAAACTCCTGAACTCCCCTCTTGGATTTAAATCCGCCCTAAAAACATGGCTCAGCAGCAACTCAAATTGGTCTTAATATGGTTTTTATCTTTTTTATCATAACTTGGCTTTTATCTCTTTATCATGAGTTGCTTTTAAGGGTTTGCAGATTTTCTTTTAACATTAGTTGACTGTATGAGTTTCCAGGTTAGGTGTTATTGTACTTATTTTTAGGGTGTCCTGTCTAGTGTACATGTCCATTCGTGTTTTTGTGTCTTCATGGACCACAATGGAAACAAGCCTTGGCTTTATTGTGTTTTATCCATTTTTGCACATTTTCCAGCGTGTTGACACTGTTATTGTTGTTTTTCAAATGTTTGTCCTACGATTGTGTCAAAATAAAGTTTTCAGTCAACAAAAAGTCAGGGCAACCTCAGCGGAACATGAAGAAGAGGAAGCTTCTGAAGACCTCCGCCGACGAACCAGAGTCCAAGATTAACAAGACGGAGACCACCGGGACGGAAGCCACCGAAGGTACGTACACTCTCCTCGTGTTTCTAGTCGACGGGTACACCGCCGGCTTCTCGCTGGGGGCGATGGTGGCTTGGCATGTAGAGCGGGCGTAATCTGGATTTTTTTTTTTTTACCATTTCAGCAAAACAGTACAAATTAAAACATTGACCATGACAGAAAGTGTATATAAAGGTGCCGAGTAGAGGCAAGAGACCCAGATTGGCCTATACGGGGCCTCAACTTGTGATTTAAATCATCGGATTAAAGGGGGGGAAAAGTAACCATCTTTCCCATTGAAAAGGTGTTGCTCTATGAGCGTCCCGTTCTGTTTCCCCCTGTAACCCACACAAAGATGATACACTATTATGCTGGTGGATGTAAATGGTAAATGGCTGCATTTATAGATCTCTTTTATCCAAAGTGCTTCACATTTTACTAGAGATGTTCCGATACCATTTTTTCCTTTCCGATCCGATTCCGATACCTAAGCTTTGGGTATCGGCCGATACCGATACTTATCCGATACCAGTGCATACATTAAAAAAATAAAAAAAATATTATATAAATTATAAAACGTTTTTTTTTTTAAATACAGCTACTGTTTTATATATACTGTTTTTTAGTAATAACTATAAAGTAATGCTATTTATTCAACAACAGGTGATTGTATAGATTAGTATTAGTATCAGTAATTGAAAACTATCTCAATGAGTTCACCCACGGAAAGGTTGTTGGCACATTAGTTCCACAAGGACATTATTCGTTGCTGCACTTGCTTCCACAAGAAGGCTCCGTTTAGTACCAGAGGCTCTGTTGTTGTGATTTTTGCACAATAAATATTCAACATTCTCTTTTGAGACTCCGACTCAGACTCTTATCATTTGGCACTAAAAGCTAAACATTGTCGCCGATATGGCTGTCCGCAACATGTCATTAATTGTGTACGCGACGTGCAATTGTGCAATGACAACGTTACCGTGAGCTAGGTTAGCTAGCATGAGCTACCGCTATATGGAAAGACTGTAACGTTACTGCCGGTGACATTGTGATTTAACTTGGAATACTCCTTTGCCAACTTGCTGTACTTTGCTTGCAGATCTGCAGTCATTATTGCTGGATTATTAATAGCCCCAACTTTAGCCAAGGTAACGTCAAAGCTAGCTTTCGGTTAGCTGTTCAATGCTAATAACACCAGCCACCAAGCGAACTCATCAGAGCTCCCCGTCAACAGCGCTGTCGGGACAATGGCATTTTAAGAAAGTATCTGCTCTGCTGTTAATGGCAATTGACACTTTAATTCACGGTCGATTAAGCACACGTTTGTTTTATAATGCTCACCCAGCGAAGTATGAGTATATAAAGTATCTACAGAGCCCAACGTCCGCAGTGTTGTTGATAAATTACGTCATATGGTATCGGAGCGCAACATTAGAGGGTACTCGCCGATACCGATACCAGCATTTTAGGCAGTATCGGCGGCATTTCCGATACTGGTATCGGTATCGGAACAACTCTACATTTTACCCATTCACTCACATTCACACACCGACAGAGAGGCAATCATGCAAGGTGCCAACCTGCTCATCGGGGGCAGTTGGGGGTTAAGTGTCTTGCTCAAGGACACTTAGACACGCTGCCCGGGTGGAGCGGGAATCGAACCGGGAACCTCCGGATTACCAGACGACTGCTCTACCTACCCCATGTGATGTGAATCTGTATTTTATCAACAGAGCCAGCGGAGAAGAATGGAGACGCCAAAGAAGCAACGAGTCCTGCTGCCGTGAGTTGTTGTCTCTGCTGAACCCACTGTGCTTTGTCTCTGCTGAATCCACTGTGCTTTGTCTCTGCTGAATCCACTGTGCTTTGTCTCTGCTGAATCCACTGTGCTTTGTCTCTGCTGAACCCACTGTGCTTTGTCTCTGCTGAAGAACCCACTGTTTCTATCAAGACATTCATCATTTCACAATATTGCAAGACACTGAAATCATGAACCAGAATATATAAAAAATGGTTAAAGGTGCTATAGATAATTTTTTTTATGTAGAGTAATAATTTATATATAAAAAAAAAGAAATACATCCACAGAGCTTGGAATAAAAGTACCCCCCCCCCCCATTTATTAATGAATTTATCATTTAAAACATCTTTGCCGGTGCAAAAAGTATTGTTGATACAGGCATGTATCCCCCGCCTACTTCCCTTAACCCCCACATTGGACACCTGATTGGATAAAGGACATGCTGGTGCGACATCTAGTGGCTGAATGTCATCTATAGCACCATAAGACTAGAATCTCTTTAGCTGGCAGTCTTTCTTGTTGCCTCTGTAAACGATGCTGTCGGTTCAAATTTGTAACATCTTTGGTGAATGTTTTTTCTTCCAGGCAGCTGAACCTGCAGCAGAGGGAGAGAAAGGTATGCTGCTATTGGTCCTCATTATGTTCGGATATATTGATCATCTAATATCAAGCCTGTTTCAGGACTCGCAGAATTTCAAATTGTTTAGTCCAAACTCTGGACATTTGTTGTGTTTAGCTCTGGGTGTTGTGTTTATCTCTGGGTGTTGTGATTAGCTCGTTGTGTTTAGCTCTGGGTGTTGTCTTTAGCTCTGGGTGTTGTGATTAGCTCATTGTGATTAGCTTGGGGTGTTGTGTTTAGCTTGGGGTGTTGTGATTAGCTTGGGGTGTTGTGATTAGCTTGTTGTGTTTAGCTCTGGTGTTGTGATTAGCTTGGGGTGTTGTGTTTAGCTCGGGTGTAGTGATTAGCTTGGGGTGTTGTGTTTAGCTCGGGTGTTGTGATTAGCTTGGGGTGTTGTGTTTAGCTCTGGTGTTGTTTTTAGCTGAATGGACAAACACTGACGCTGCGGTTACACTATGGCCAGTTTCAGTTTTCGCTTTTCAGAACGCTATGTAATGGCAGGCAAGTTAGACATTGTTTTGTCTCCTGACCACAGAGTGATGTTTATACATGTAGTACAATGCCAAAGCAGTAGGTGGCGATGCAGTTCAAACATGAAGGCCATTTTCAACCAATCAGAAAGGTTAAATGAGTCACTCCACATCCTGCTCAAAATCTCAAAAAAATCACCATCTTTATACCTCGCATGAGCCATTTAGCCACATAGCATTTATTTTTCAGCAAGAAATAAAGTGCAATAAACAAAAACGGATACATACACTGTGTGTTCTGCCTCATTTGTTGATGAAACAAAACTAACATCAACACAATTGACCACCAAGAGCGGAGTTTAGTCTCACAAAAATAGCGCCGATTTTGTTAGCTTACGTGCTAACGTGATTGGGATATGCCATTATAACAGTATAGCATTGTGGCTAGCAGCTTGGTAACATTAATGCTAGCAGAATGAATGGATGTAAACTTTATTTAACAGATTGCAGAATGGGTACAATACGGCTCAATACAAACAATTGTTAAGGGAATGCAGACTGTTGTAGCTTGGACTGGGCTCCTTATAACAATAACTTGACAACACATGGTAGCCGCAGCTACTTGGGACAGCTCTGCTGTAAACACTGGAAATAACCGTGCAGGTCTCTACTGCGCATGGGCATTGGGCAGAACAGCTCCGTATCCGGCTTGTGCAGATTACATGGCACCATTGTCGGCGAGTTTCCAAAACGAAAACACCTTTTCAGCGTTCCCGCTAGGGGAACGCGTTTTCCTGCCAAAACTGCGTTTCTTTTTAACTTGGACATGCAAACGTAATCATTCAGCAACAAAAACAAAAAACCCAGTGTAACCATGGCCTGAGTGAGAGGCTGCCTCCTCTTGGGTCAACAAATAGCCAATAGCATGGCAATAAAAATCTTTGACTTTGACTTTTGACTTTGAATAGGGAGGTGTAGTGGTTACATCATTTTCGTTTTTTCCTGTTCCACCCTCTGTTCCACTTAATGTATTTGCCCATTTCTAAATCGGCTTGTTTAAAAGAAATAAAGCATGAACATTGGCATGGTGTACCTTTCTGTGCGTATTCATCCACAATCTATAGCTCAGCATGAAAATATTCGCAATTAATCGTAAAGGTAGCAAAATAAACTTTTATGTTTTCGTTCACTGAGGAACTACACTGCCATTTTGGCGCTGCTGACTGATGTCCCACAGCATAGACTTCTGGCTTTACTCGCAGACCTAGGATCAGATTTCCCTTACATTTGATAAGCTTAACAATTCGTACAATGGGAAAATAACTGACCCTGAATCTGGTTCACCCAGTTTATAGCCAACCACCATTTAAAAAAAAAAAAAAGTATCACAAACAAAGTATTCTGCCAGGGTACTTATGGACACGACATTAGTAGTTATGAGTTTTTTGAGCTTGTAACGTTAACTTAGTTAGCTATCGTGGTATCAGCGGGCCGTGACGTGTAGCTAGCTAGCTTGCTAGCCGGCATTATGCGTGCAGTGCGTTGCCCCACAGGTCTGAGAAGAGGACCTGCACATTTTACTCGTTCCCGAAACTCCTCTACATGCCCCAATTTAAAATGGTTCACGACAGTAGACATTACTAATGTCTAGTACATTTAGCGGGCTAACATTAACGTTAGCTAGCTAGCTAGCTTGGTATCAGTTTGCCATGACGTAGATTAGGCGACAGCCTAACAACGGGCTGCCTACTGGTAAATGTAGTTCTCTTTTTTTTACGACAAATTAAAAACCTTATAACTACCTTATTTCAACAAACAATTCTTAAACAATAATGTTAGTGGTAGAAGGGAACTCATTTTGTGCAAAAATGGAAGCTTGTCAATTTCCATGCGGCAGAATTGTTACAATAGCCGATAATCCATTTTCCTAATGATGAATCCCTATAATACGGGTGGAACAACCAGTGACGCCAGACTACACCTCCCTATTGACAACTTAAATACTTACATAATACTAACTTAAAATATTTAGCTAACCTATAAGCAGGCTTTAAACTATGTCAGTAACATGTAATGGTGTTCGACCTAGGGATGGGTGTGGGTAATCGATTAATCGATTACTCGCGGCTAGGGGTGGAACGGTTCGCATTCTAACCGTACACCGTTCGGTACGACCTCCACGGTTCGGGGCATGTGTGTATTGTTCGGTTATAACGTTAGCCGCAAGCTAGGCTAATGTTACGTTAGCCGCAAGCTAACCGTGGAAACGCTCACAGCGAAGTGACTCCACGACACCAGTTCCATTAGTAAGGAAGGGGGGGATATGGTGACGAGGCTTGACAACAGAGGTTCAAAGATAACTTCACATTTATTGGCTGTTGGTTTATATTATACCATCAGGGCTTCTCCTTCCAACGCAGTGTTACTTTGACTATTTACTTCCTTGTGTGACGTCACTTCAAATACAGCATCCAACACTCAAAAACCAAAAGCGAGTCGATTAGGTACCATGCAGTGAAAAGCGGCATAAGAGAATACTTCATAATGTTTCATGCAATTAAAAAGTAAATATATATTTAGTACACATGATTTATTTATTTTAAATAACACTGACTTTTCCTTTTTGATAAAGTCTAGTGCTGGTTGAGCATATGCATACTTTATGTTGATGGGCTTTGTCTATAATGTGGCCACAAAAATAGAAAGGTTTAATTATTTTGTTTGTTTGCACTAAGTTGATAATTTGACAAATGTTGCCTATATTTTTCAGTCAGTTTGGTCTTTGGGTGCCAAACATTATTAAAGGTAAACCTTTTTTTTTTTACCAAATAAATGAGAAGCATGTTTAAATCAGCAATGCCTCCCCTCTCTCTCCTAGCTCTAACCGTCACTGTCAAAATAATGTGCCTGATGTCAAACTGCCTCATTCTTTCAGTTTTTGAATGACTACGTCCTTGAGAATAACTGAAAAGTAGGATTATTTTTAGGCTATATATCTCATGCTGATGTATGGTATTTTTGGAGTGTTACATTTAAAAATTTTAATGAAAAACAACGTATACCGAACCAAAAACCGTGACACCAAAACCGTGATACGAACCGAACCGTAGATTTTGTGAACCGTTCCACCCCTACTCGCGGCTATGAGAAAACTATCTTAAATTATTAATCATTTTTATGAAAATATATATTTTTTTGCATATTTGTTTCACATGTATGTGTAAGATTATAACTGTTTGTTGGTTTCATTAAACATATATGTGAATGAACAAAATTAAGTTTCAATAAAAATAATAATAAAAATGATTAAAAATGATATATATTTTTGAGTTTTCTTTCCTCCACGAGTAATACACGATCACTTGAGTATAGCATGCGATCAATCAATCTGGATTTTTCTTAAAAAATACCCATCCCTAGTTCGACCCAATGTAATGATTTTCTACCAGGAGCTTTCATACCGTGGTGTTGAGATTCCACTTTTTTAGGTGATTGAAATACTCAAGATATTCATGGAATTTGGGAATTCTCCTCTCTCCCATGTCCTCCACAGCTCTGTCCGTGCAGGATGAGATCTCCCAGATGAAGAAGAAGCTTCAGGGCGAGCAGAGCCCCACCCAGGCCCAGGAAAAGCACCAAATGCAGAAGTTCAAGTTCAAGAAGGGGGAAAAGATTGGGGGCAAACCAGCCAAATCTAAATTAAACTTGTAAGAGAGCCCACTCATTAACACTTTCAATGCCAATGACACTATATGTCGTTTGTTCATGCCGACCGTTTATTGCCAACGACGCGATATAGCATTTTTTTTATTAGCGATTTGAGTTCATATTTCATCAATTCATATTTCATCAATCTAGTATCACGTTAGTGCTGCAAACTCTCTCTGAGCTCCATTGGGAAAATACCGCTCCTATCGTCTCCCGGATGGTAATGCACCCTTTTGGAATGGACTCAATGAAAATGGATGAGAAAAGAAAAATCCGGAATCCACATTTTACTTCTCAGGCAAGTAATCCGAGCCCATCGAACTCATTGTGGACCATCAGAACAGCGTGGAATACATATTTCCAGTATGCAGCGTTGGATCAATAAACACGATCGATATTTGGAATGGCGATAAGGAATTGGAATAATCTTTTTGGAGAACATCTGATCTGAGGTAAGGAATCTATTTTACCAGTCTTGGGATAATCAGAGATGTTTTCACAGAGATATCACCGTTTGCCCTGTGTGTGTGTGTGTGCTGATATCTGCTGGAAATGAGAGATTCGATTTTTCAGCTCGCTTCTCTAGCGTGCATAAGTACACATGCTATCGATAATCTAGCGTTTATTTGAAAACGATTCATAAATAGGCAGAAAACATTTTTTTTTTATTATTATAAACAACAGATGCATGTTTATTTTGCAGCAATTCTTTGTCATTGCCGCCATCTTTAGTGTTACATCCCCTCACACTCCAGTTCTCAGGCTGCAGCTGGTTTAAAAGCGAAAGTAAACCGGCTTCTCTGCTGGCTGTGGCTCCAGGGGAGTTGAACAGTTCTGGCTCTGCTAGTTTATTTTCGATCTTTTGGCGCTTTTTTGGTGGACAAACCACCGCACATGTGACTCGTGACTGGAGTCTAGTTCTGCTAGCACACATAGCCTACTGTGTACAGACGGTTTCAAACTGTATTTTAAATTAGAAAGCAAACAAAATAAATGGACAAGAGAAAAATAAATCTCAATTTGGTCAGTATTGTCATTTGGACAAGCAAAGCCATTACTTTAAGTTGCAGGCAAGAAAGACAAGTCTGTCCACTGTCTCTGGTTTTAAAACTGCCCTGTTGCAGGTCACAAAAAAAAAAAAAAAAAAATCGATATCGATTATTAAAATATATCGTGATATTTATCGTTATCGTTATATCGCCCAGCCCTACGTGGGAGCGTGCGCTATGATATTTTGCAACAGGTTGACGTGAGTGCTGATACAGACAGAGCGAGAGAGATAGAGAGGAGAGATCGCTCCGAGAGCGCGTGCGTGTGAGCGACTAGACTCGCGACTGTGTGTAAATGCAGAGACAGACAGAGGAGAGATCTGAGACGAGTCGCACCGTATGAGAGCCTCTCTCCCTCTCTCTTTTTCTCTCTTTTGGGGAAGTGACAGGGAAACCGCATTATTTCCACTCGCTGCTTATATAAACGTATCACAGTTGATTGTGGGCGGGCGGTGGCAGATCAGTGCCTATTCACGTCAGAGAGCGAGTCAAATCAGAATGGCTTGGTTCAGTGGGGGAGGACCTTGTCTCATCTGAACTGGAGGAATGTGCAAATTTTTTTATTTGCGACATAGACCGTGTTGATACAACCCCACATTGCTAGAAAACAGTGCTAAACACTGGAAAAGGCTATTTATAAGATAGTTCCCCTTTAACCGATTCGCAGCCAACCACGTATATATACGTGATTGGGCGACATCCTTTGAAGGCCAACCACGTATATATACGTTGTAAACTCTGTTTTGCTTTTATTCCATTTTAATATCCTACTCAATGTCACGGAGCTATATTTTGGCTGGAAACGGCATATCGGGACTCCGAAAGTGCAGTACCCGACAGATCCTGGTATTGGCACTGTCTCGATAATGCAGTTTCCCCTGTTGCAGACCGGGTGTCACCATTTTTTCGCTCCGGGTTAGCTTTTCTGTTAGCCTAAAGCTATGGTTTTACCAGATCGCCTGGAATACTTTTTGCGACGCCGAATTCAATATGCAGTAAAGGAATATAGCATCAGCCAATGGACATATCGATCTACCAGATGGCGATCAAATAACTGGAAAATCCTTTTTGGAATCCAACCAGCCACAGGTAAGAGCGATTTGACCTGAATTTCAGTCTGATCGGGCCTTGTTCTCATAGCCATCCACCCGGTCAGCGTATGATGTTGCAATAACGAATGCCGTCAATCAATAATCACAAACGACCCCCCCCCCCCCCCCCCCCCCTTTCATGCATTCATGATGGAACATGATACCGATCATATGCATTTTGAATTTTAACTCTTCGCTTGTGTAGGGCCGAAACGCCAATCGATTTAACGTTATTAGCTTAGCGCCCTATAACTAGCTTTGCAGGAATTACCCCAGACCATTGCGGTATATAGTTCATATTCACGATGCTATAAAACGGGAACGTATTGATGAGAAAATTATTTCTTTATGGCATATTGAAGGGAAGGTTTATACTGTCAATTGACAATGACAATGGACACATAGCAATAATATAAAATATAGATTTAGCTCTACAAACAACCTCACGCACAGTGAAAACTTGTAATGAAGATCTGGCCTCAGAGTGGGATTAGACGGGCCCCAATGGCCCTGAATGTGTTAAGTGAAATAACATAAGAGTTCAATGCAAACAATAATAATAATAATTTCTTAGATTTATATAATATCACCTTTCATGAGACCCAAGGCACTTAACAGTGGGGGGGCAACTAAGGAGATCAGAGGAACAAAGTAATAACCTGGAAGTGCTGAAAAACTATGCAAACCTCAGCAGGGTGTGTGCAGCAGGGTGTGTGTGTGCAGTAGGGTGTGTGTGTAGCAGGATGTGTGTGCAGCAGGGTGTGTGTGTAGCAGGGTGTGAGCTGCAGGGTGTGTGTGCAGTAGGGCTGTCTTAAATACTTCAAAGCTTCATTTGATGGGCATGGGATTCGAATGAGAAAATAAAATTTGAATATAAAAAAATATATATATATTATAATTTTTATTTTTTACCTGCAAAATCTTGCACCTCCAATGCAACGGACGTCATACGCCTCATTAACTGCCTCTCTTTGTTAACTACAACAAGCACATGGAGATTCCTCATTAACTCCTCTGTGTTGAATACAACTTGCTGCTTTTATAAAGCCTCAAATGACGGCTTACACTATTTCATATAAGCAAAGTGTTTCGTTTGTCTAAGATTTAAAAAGGTTTAAACTTTACAGCACTGACAATTCTCTAGTATTTTTTCGTTTTACCTGTGTTTGATAAGACACCCAGTCAGCAGCAGTGTCCCGACCCATATACAAACATGTCTTAATAAAGTGTGCTTAATTAAGTCGAATTCTGCCTTTGTCTCTATTAACTATATATAAATATTTATATAATTTTTGCTTTATAGACTAAGGTTGCAACATAATTATGTAATGTCATTGGCTGTGTAATGGAGAGCAGCCGCCCAGGCAGCGCAGCTCCCGACTCATTATTAATTTAATTAATTAATCTAATCCACTTTATTTATAGAGCACATTTAAAAACAACAAAGTTGAACAAAGTGCTGTACACGTCCCACAACATTAAAAAAAAAATATATATATATATATACCGGTATATATATATTTTTTTATCTCAAAGCTTCGAATTAAAATCGAATCTCGGCCCCGAAGCTTCGAAGGCAAAAGAAAGCTTTGAAGGTCAGCCCTAGTGTGCAGCAGGGTGTGTGCGCGCGCAGCAGGGGGGGTGTAGCAGGTTGTGTGTGTTGCAGAGTGTGTGTAGCAGGGGCAGGGCTCCAGACTAACTTTTTACATTGGTTGCACCAGTGTGCCTAACTTTTTAATTTAAGTGCACCAGCACATAATTTACGCACACCCAACAATTTTCACTGTGCCTTTTTGCCGCTGCAATAATACATTTTAAGCGTTACCTTTACCATTACCTTTTTGTCAGTTCCCATACACATTAGTAATTTCTTTTTATCCACTTTTACTCCTTATTTTTCTATTTTTTCTCTCATCCCAATTTTGTATTGCCAATTCTCCCCTCCTCTGTCTTGAACGTTGCTAGACTATGCCCCCCACTGGTCGGTTGTAGTGAGGATAGAAGCCTTGCATCATGTGTCCCCTCCGGTACATGAGGAGGCAGCCTGTCTCGTCTTTTCACCAGACAGCGAGGACTCTTAGTGGCGAGGAGTAACGCGTGGGAGGCTCACGCTGCCCCCGCTACTTCCTGTCTCTGCTGTGCAGGCGTCACCCAACTGACCTGTAGGAGTCGCTGTCCACAACGTCCAATCCCCACCCATCGACTTCCACCCGCTACCTCTGCCAATTGAGATAGTATGACGACTGGTCCAAGCCGCAGGCAATGCTGACACCGGGATTCGAGACTGGAGTCTCTTGCATTGATGACGATAGTGATAGTGAGGTTCTGAACTTGCTTCTGATGTTGTGCACAGGGTGACGTTTTCCTGCTCGCTGTGTAAGTTTCACTCGTTCTACAAGGAGGACATGGCCACTCACCTCGAGAGCCGCTTCCACAAGGAACACATCAAGTACCTGACCAGTCAGCTGACCAAGCCCAATACAGACTTCCTGCAGGTACAGGTTAGAACACACACATACACACATACACGGATGCAGACACACGCACACACGGACCCCCCCCCCACGATGCATGTAGACCATACAAATGAGACGCCTTCTCTCAAGTCCAGGGGGGAGTCCACAAAATGCCCAGATGCAAAATGGCTGCCACTTCCATCATGAAGTGTATCCCACAATCCAATGCTCCACATCAAACAACAGTAGGATGGCTAACAATCGCCCATATTAATTGTAGTCGGGGCAACTTTCAGTGTTTGCCGTTTGATTTCTCTTTCTTCTCAAAACATTAATTGCCGTTCACGAGAATTCTCGTTTCTGTGGCCCAACGGTTCAGTGCCGAAAAACGAAGACGAAGTTATTTCTTTTATTCGCTATTGTTCATAATCCATCGAGGCACCTTGTGCAGGCTGTCCTGAATGGGTCTGACGTTACTTTAATTGATTACAGCAAGGTTGCATTTGTTCGATACACAACGCGTATTGAACCGTGTTTGAGGAGTGCGTGTTTGTGTTCTGTAGGAGTACCTGAACAACCAGTACACGTTGGAGCAGAGTCAGTTGGAGAACCCCAGCGATGTCATATGCCAAGTCCAGAAGAAACAGGACCTTACCAGAGGTAAAACCAGCATAAGATACCATATTTCTCTATTGATCCCCTTGGGGAAATTCTGGACCATCCACCAACCCATTGTTAGTGCTAACAGAATATCATATTTCTGTTGTTCTGCCGTGTATTGTAATTGCGACATGACTTGCAATGTAATTTCTTTTTAAGTCTAGTTTTTAAGTCTCAACCTCCTTTTCTGTTTAAAAAAATTTCAGAAGCCCTGCATTATGCTGTACTCCTTTGAATTGCCCACTGACACGTACAACATGCTCAATGTGTCACTGACTAATGTTATCATACGTACGACATGCTCAATGTGTCACTGACTAATGTTATCATCATACGTATGACACGCTCAATCTGTCACTGACTAATGTTATCATACGTACAACATGCTCAATGTGTCACTGACTAATGTTATTATCATACGTACAACATGCTCAATGTGTCACTGACTAATGTTATCATACGTACAACATGCTCAATCCGTCACTGATTAATGTTATTATCATACGTACATTACAATATGCTCAATGTGTCACTCAGTGACTCGCGGGTAGGTAAAAAGAAAAACTCTGATAGAGTTTTCCACCATTGTCAGAAACGGTGATTGGCCATCTCGAGGCAGAGTATTAAATTGCCTTTTTTAACTCTGAGAAGAAGCGCAGATTTTCCTTGCAGACAAAAACAACCCATTGGCAGAGAAATGTGCTGGATTAAGACTCCATTAGTGGCACTCCAGGATAATCGGCAGAGATTTTGGGGTATTTCCTGCTTGATGGCTTTTTGTAGGAACTGAATGTTGCAAAAGATTATTTTGAAGCCCATCATCTGTAGCCACTAGAAGGGCTCATTGAACAATTTCGGAGAGAGCATGGACAATTTGGACAACTGGATCAAAGATCTGATCATTACCCATGACGCAGCAGGTCACTGTCTGAGCAGGACGCACTCAATGATCTAAACTGAAAGTCAAGTTCACTGGACAGGCCCTCGCAAAGTTCTGGATATCAGTCCGGAACAAGTACCCAGTGTTGTGTAATGCTGCGCTGAGAAAGCTTGTCCCCTTCGCATCAACATACCTCTGTGAGGCCGGATTTTCAGAGTAGAGGCGGATCTCCGCCAAAGCGCACACGAACGAATTTTCTTTTCATGCTCTGGCAACATATTTTGGCTAAATATGCCTTGTTTTATAAATGTGTATACAGAGAAACAATTCCGTTGCTTTTGTTGATAATATTCATTAATTTCATTGATAACATGTTGTGTGCTGTAATTCCATTATCTTTTTCTTTTCTTTTTTTTTATTATGTTTTTGGTAGATTTTTTTTTGTACTACCAGGCAGTCCGGTAGAGCGAGAGAGAGAGGAAGAACGGGAGACAGAGCGGGGGGAAGACATTACCCGTAATTTCATTTTCTAATAAATATGCACGATCAAGTTCAACAACGTGTGCTTTTATTTTGATATTCCTTATTTCCACGTTGAAATTACGCGATACATCGAGTGTGGGGACGCCAAAAGAAATCCTAAATAAAATGGGGTCGTGGTATAAAATATTTGAGAACCCCTGGTGTAGCTAATGCTTGGTCTCGTTGTGACATCACTGTGAACATCCTGTGTTGCAGAGCTGGGTATGGTGTAGCTAATGCTTGGTCTCGTTATGACATCACTGAACATCCTGTGTTGCAGAGCTTGGTATGGGACACTTCATGAAGAAGGTGGAGGCAGCCCACTGCGCAGCGTGTGACCTCTTCATCCCTATGCAGCACCACCTGATCCAGAAACACATCAAATCACAGGATCACAACTACAACCGCAAGGTAGAGCGGCTCCACAGCTGAGAAAACACACAGGGGCGAATTCACAATGGGATTGTGCTGCTTTTTCTGTGCAAATAATCCCAAAACAAACCTCGCTATTCACAAAGCACTCGCAATGGGTGAAATACCGTGCTAACTGCGTTGCCGTCATCATTGCGTCCGTGCTATTTGCGGGTATTTAAATGAGGTAATGGGCAGGAAATGTGCCCCTTTCTATGCAAATGAGCCTCATTGCAAAAAGATAATCCAACTCACAAAGATCGGTGCTAATTGCCACATGCAGTTAAAGTGAAGTTATTCAAGTCCTCAGAGAGTTGGTGGTAACTAAGTGCATTTATAAGGGGTGTCATGGCCAGCGTCTCCGGTGATCATGGCAGCAGTGATTGTAGCCAGGTGAAAGATTCAGCACCATGGACAGGTCGGCTCAAACTAATTTATTTTGGGATGACATGACAAACATGCAATGACAAAGGATGCAATTGTGTCATGAAATACAAATTAAGAAAGCTCTATACATTACAAAATAAATTAAATACAAATGGTGAAAAATACTGTTAGGCTATGTCTCTCTGTTATAGAAATGAAGAGCTGTTGATTCCCTCTCCCTCATTTCGGGTTTATTATGGGTCCGTCATTTTCTGTCTGCCATTGTCCTAGGACATGCATACTGTTGCATGGGCAGTATTTGTATTATTTTACCATATCAGGAGCAAATTGCACTGAGATACTCTGCGAGCCAACTGCGCTGCCAGATATCGGGAGCAAATTGCACTCTGCTGCAACACCGTATGGGTGTGTTTGCACTAGTATATCATTTGTGCAATATCTTTAGTGAATAGGTCCTTAACACTTCCAGTCCACTGGTTAACATGGTAAAACGTGGTTAAATGCCAGCACCCACTTCAATGATAGCTTTGTGAACGCATAATCTCTGTCTTAAATTATGGCTATGTGTCTAATCTGCCCGTCGTTTATCAATGACTTGTTTGCAGTCAACATTGTCGAAAAGGATTGTTTTTTAATCGTTTCATTTCCGTTTTATAGCATTTTGAAAAGCCCTCGTTTTCAAGGAAAATATAAAGATTCTGTGATAAAAGGCATTTACTGGAATATTCTGGAATACACAAAAACGTTGTAATTTTTCGGTCTATTTATGAATCGTTTTCAAATAAACGCTAGATTATCTATAGTATGTGTACTTATGCACGCTATAGAAGCGGGCTGAAATATCGATTATATCATTTCCTGATCGCTTGCACAACCACACACACGCATAGGGCAAACGCTGATATATAGGTGAAAATAGCTCTGATTATACCAAGACTGGTCAAATAGATTCCTTACCTCAGATCGGATGTTATCCAAAAAGATTATGCCAATTCCTGATCGCCATTCCAAATATCGATCGCGTTTATTGGTTCAGCATTGGGTACTGTAAATACATAATCCACACGTTTTCCGGGCCGGCAATCACAATGGATTCTTCAGTTGGCTCGACGGAAAAGTAAAATGAGGAAACTGGCTTGCCCCCCCCCCCCGCCCTCAGTCTAAAGTAATGGGGTGTAGTTACACAGGGAGAGACGATAGGGGGCGGTATCTTCCCAATTGAGCTCAGAGAGAGTCTGCAACACTAACCTGAGGCTCGATTGATGAAATATGAATTAAAATCGCCAATAAAAAAAAAATTGGCGGGCACTCAACGGTCGGCATGAACTAACGACAACGCGTGGCTGTCATCCAAAGTGTTAAGGCGGACCACATAGCGGGCACAAATCACACGCAGTTAACACAATGTGCGCCATAAAATAGTTAACTCGTTATTGGCCACCAATCGAACAACGCCAATAACGAGTTTACTCATTTTGGGATTGTTATATCGTTTATTCGCTATATCTATTCATAATTCATAACCGCAGCCTCTGGGATAGTCTTCAGACCCTGTCTGAGCTGGCAGACGGTCAACACCGCCCTCTACTGCCAGGCGGAGCTATTGCATCTCATTGAAAATGGGCTTGTGTCTTTTAGGAGGCGATCTGAGCCGGGCGGGCAGGGTTTAAATATTCAGGCGAGCCACTTCTATACAACGATGGCATCAGTAACTCCGTCCGCCCGCCCGTCATTGTGAAACGGTCGGTAGTGTGGTGTGGACCTCCACGAGCATTATTTGGAGTTGCGATAAGATATTTGGATTATCTCTTTTGTATTACATCAGATACAAGGTAAGAACATCATATATGAATTTGGTCGTTGATCTGACATTTATTTCTACCGCGATCAAAGCGATCTGTGTGTACTAGGTGTATGTGCTTATTACCATTGGCTGTGGTGGGGGTGGGGGTGCCCCGCTACGCTACGCTACGACGGTCATTTCATGTATGGACGAGGAGACATCATAGTGATAATCTAGCGTTGATTTCAGGATGATTAGATAATCAGCCGAAAAATTACAACGTGATGACTGGATTACAGTAGAATGCATTTTTCTCGCCTTTTCCTGGAATTACTGAAAAACACCCAAACCATACTCTATTCAAAATGGTATAAAACGGAAATGTACAAATGAAAAAACAATCTGTCTCAGCAATGTTGACTAGAAGCAGCTCACTGAGTCCCGACGGCGTTATTAGACCCATAGATGTAATATAAGATATATTTTAAGCACTCGCAAATGTCACAGTCTAAAACTATATCCATTGAATAAAGACCTGGCAATGAATGGGGTATTAGCGCCCCCTGCTGTGGCGGTCAATGTGTTAAGGGTGCTATTACCGGCCGCAATCCATTCTTTGTGAATTCGCCTCAGTGTCACAGATGTAAAGCAAAGTGTCATGCCTGTGAGTGTCCACCAGGGACAGAGTGGCTAACTGTGACTGAATGAATGAGTGCCAGTGAGTTAGTAACATCGCTGATTTATGAGGTGCTTCACATCTAACAAGGACACAGTGTCATAGATGCAAAGCATTCTTGAATTGGCTAAGTGTGAGTGAGTGAATGACCTTGTGTGAAAGGCCTTTGTTCCGGTTCCCGAACCTAATTCTGAATCGGCCGGCACGTTTAGACTGAAAATAAATTAGTTTAAAACCTGAAAAGTTGGTTCTCAGCTGGAACAAAAAAACAGTTGGTTTTTCCTTGCGAACCACAACATCATTATCAGTCAATGGAAACTATTTTGCAGTGGTATGCCGATTTACAGTTAGATTGTATGAACTATAGGGATGGGTACCGAATTCGGTACTTTTAAGGTACCGAACCGAAACACATCGGTACTACCGAGTATCGATTCAAGTGAGATACAGAATATTTTGTTTTTATTATTAAATTTTTTTAACCTTTTTTCTTTTAACACTTTGAGTGCCGTGGGTTAATTCACATTTAGTCCCTTGAATGCCACCATCGGCGTCGATGTTAACGTTAATATCGCCTAATCTATGTTGTGAATTATGGCTATGTGTCTAATCTGCCTGTCGCTTATCAAAGAATCATTTTCCAGTCAGTGTTGTCAAGGCAGATTGGTTTTTTATCGCTTCATTTCCGTTTGAGAGCATTTTGAAAAGCACCCGTTTTCAGGTGAAAAACAACCTATTCTATGATAATCGCCTTTTACTGGAATATTCCAGAACGTTGATATTTGTCGGCCTATTTATGAATCGTTTTCAAATAAACGCTAGATGATCAATAGTATATGTGCACGTTCGAGCCGCACGCTGATAATAGCTGCTTTCATTTCCTCATGGATTTTACAGTGAAACAGCTAGAGCACATATCACAAAAAAGCTTATCTCTGTGAAAACGAGTCTGATTATCCGATTATTGTTCCTTACCTGACATTAGATGGTATCCAAATGGTATATTCCAATTCCTGATCACCATTCGAAAAAATCGATAGGTAGTATATTGATCCAACGTGTGTACAGTATAACCCATGCTCGCCGCGGCTCAGAGGCTCCAGAATGAACTCTGGTAACTCCGGCTGCATCAGTGGACTGGAAAATGTGGACTGGAATATATTTTTTTCCCCATCCATTTTCATTGAGTCCATTCCAAAAGGGTGATTTACCATCTAGGAGACGATAGGGGGCGCTTTTTTCACATCTGATCGCCGGCGGCCCCTGGATTTCCAACGGTAGGCTCGGGTGATGCAATATGATTTCAGATGGCTAAAAAAAATAAAAATAAAAAAATCCAAGAAAAGCCGTGACGTGGCTTTCAACGTCACTATCGTAAACCCGAGATTAGCCGTGAGTGGCGCTCAAAGTGTTAATGTCAACGTTCACACGCACAATATATGCTTACCTAGGATTTGACTTGATTCAACAACAAAGCAGTCGGAGCAATGGCAAGCCGAAAACGGTCGAAATTGTAGTTATTTGAAGTTTGGATTTTTTATTTTTTTTTACAACTGAGGTAGGTACCGGTACCGTATCGGTTCAAATGTGAAAGGTACCCATCCCTAATGAACTAAACAGGTTAAATGTTGGCTGGTTAAGTAGATTGCTGCACAAGAACTCAGGCCGGTTTAGCCAGAAAGCACCATGGTTCCGAGACTCCAGAACTGAACCAAAGCCAGAACCAGAATCGAGTCTGTCTGAAAGTGGTATGAGTGAGTTGGTGACCTTGCCAGTTATAGAGGTATCTAAAAAGGTGTATCTTATACCAAATGCTCATGTGTCTATTCAAGCAAGTGGTGTAAGGACTAAGGAGTCTTACTGCTAAAAGCTTGGTAATTACATGTAGGTTAGTGTTTCTGTTGATTTCTAAACGCTGCTTTGCTCTCAGTCAGACCTGTGCATGATTGTGTCTTTCTTTGCTCTCAGACCTGTGCATGATTGTGTCTTTCCTTTATGACCCAAGGGTATGATGGAACAGTCCAAGAGTGACAGCCTGTCCGTGGTTCGCACCATCATGCTGGAAGGCTACATCAAGGTAGATACACTCACATCACCTGCATGTGTCATAATCAACTTTATTTATATAGCACATTTACAACAGTTGTGACTGTACCAAAGTGCTTTACAGATAAAAGCATAGAGCAAAAAATACATATACAGTACATATCCTAAACATAATAGTGCAAAAAGTGCAAATGCAAATAAGTGCAAGGGTTCAGATAGAAATAAAAGAGAAAAGTGCAGCAGATTACAAAAATAAGGCATAAAGGGACTAAAAGTAGTGACCTAGGAGGCAGGCTCAGCCCTGGTCAAAGCCAAGGCCAGGGAAAATAGAGTAGTCTTTAGCCGGGACTTAAAGGCCTCTAGGGTCTTGGCTGACCTTATGTGGAGGGGGAGGCTGTTCCACAGTTTAGGGGCGGCTATGGAAAAGGCTCTGTCGTCTCTGGTTTTGAGCTTAGACCTGGGTACATTTAGCAGCAGTTGGTCGGCTGACCTTAGGGCTCTGTGTGTGGAGACACACAAGCTCGGTCAGGTACTGTGGGGCCAGGCCATTTAGGGATTTAAAACCGGTTAAAACTGCGCTGCCAATTCTTGCACGTTAAAAAGGAGACATGAAGGCTCATGCATTAAAGCGTTCCGTCTCCAGATGGATTTCAGTCTTTTTTATTTTTTTTTCGTCAATTTGATTTGGAGTCTGACAGAATTGGCTACCTGGTATAATATGATTTGTAGATGCGTAGGGCATTTTGACCATTCTAACCAATCAAACGTGAGCTTGACGCACACACGCTGCTCACAGTGCCCTCCCACTCACAGACCTGTCTTGTCACAGACCCGTATGCGGCTGTGGCTAACGTTAGCTAGCTACCGTTCTTCGGGTGGCTAACGGTTAGCTACCTAGCAACTGTAGCTTGCTAATACGGGTTGTCCTGGCTGGCCAACTTTTATTTCGCAATGGAGTGGAGCTAACTAACTGTACAAATCGATGTGATTGGCTGAGACTGTATTTTGTACGGTTGGCTGCCTGGCTGTTGTGGATTTGGGTAGCCAGCTAGCAGCTAACATCAACTCAACGTCAACACTATGTTGACACTCTGAGCGAGTTTGCCGACAGCAATTAACAAACAATATGGTCCGTGCGGAACCATTATCCCCAACACAGTTATTAGCTAACGTCAGCATAATAACGATAATGGAAGGAGTAAGCCGGCCACTAAAAAGAAGGATGAGCGGCACCACCCAACAAAAGAAAGTTACGAGAGGATGGAAGTTTGAAGATAGCAGTGTTTCAAGAGACTGGCTAGGCTACAGTATGATGATGCGCGGGCTGTAGACGGTGGTGAGTTGTTAACTTGTTCCGTGTTCCGCAACTATGTCAAAAAGAAAAACAGAAACAACACATTTGTCATTGTCGTGTTACTTCACAGTACAAATATGTGAGTCCTCTGCTGTGGTTGTGAGTATCCTTTATTAGCTTAACTCCGTAGCAACATCACACAGGTGTATCTGTAGACGGTCTCCTCCCCACTGTATATTCTCACCCCACCGTATGTATTTTTTTTCTCCCACCCACCCTAATGTATAGTCTCCTCCCCATCATAATGTATATAATCTCTGTTAGGATCTATGGGTAACGGTACTGTATATTTGCATATCGTATATGTCACAAATGTAACATTACTATATACCTGTCCTGTAGTATGTCATGTATGTCCCTATGCCATAAATGTTGTATGTCATAAATGTCACTATGAATTGAAAATGGGGGACCCTGATGTAAACAAGACAAACGTCTTTCTCTGGTCTGCAACCCCTTAACAATTGTGTGTATTGAGCCGTACTGTATTGTACCCATTCTGCAAGCTGTTAAATATTGATTGATTGTTATAACATATTGCAGAATCGGTACAATACATCTCAATACACACAATTGTTAAGGGGTTGCAGTTGCAGACCAGAGAAAGACTTTCCTCTTGTTTACATCAGGGTCCCCCATTTTCAATTCATCATAACATATATGACATACTTGACATACAGATAGATAATACTGCTACATCTATACATTTATGACATACCAGATTTACAAATACAGTATTGTTTGATACAATAAGAGTCTAAAAAAGAGAGTATATACATTTGACGAAGAAACTGTACATTGGAGGAGGTTGGGTGGAGGGGGGGGGGACTGTACATTGGAGGTGGTTGGGGGGGGGGGGGGGGGTTCGGTAGGCGGGGTGGGGGGGTAACTGTACATTGGATTATCGACGAAACCGAAACAAGTAGGCTCCCTTAAAACGCTAACGTTATTAAAAATAAATACAGTGGAGGTTAAAATAAGAATATGACTTGGCCTGAAAAAAAGTTCAGTCAGGAGATTTTTTTTTGCTTTAAAGGGGAACTATCTTATAAATGGCCTTTTTAGTGTTTAGCATTGTTTCCTAGCTATGTGAACTTATATTAATATGATCTATGTCTCAAAATTCTCATATTGGCGCATTCTTCCAATTCTCCTCTCACAATATTCACCCTCACTGAACTGAGTCGTTTGAAAATGTGCCTATATGTGATGTCATATAGTCACTGCTGCATGTTAATGTTCAGGGGAAGACGACGACCCGCAGTGGTTTAGGAGCCCAGGCTCAAAACAGCTCGAGATCTTGAGGTAGAAAAATGCTGTTTTTGAGGACTTGATTAGAAATACAAAACAATGAATAAAAAAAAAAAATATATTACAGAGGTGTTCCATAGACTCACAGGAATTGTGTAAAAGTGCCCAAATAGTGAAAGAAATAGTAAAATAGTTCCCCTTTAATCCCTGCATGAAGGAGACGTAATGCAGAATCGGCCATCAGTAGTTTGAGCAGTTTAGCTTGAAAAGCCATGGGAGTGCATCTTTGGCCGTGTTCTGCTGCAACAAGGTCCCATCAGAAAACGTAAATAAAGTACTAATCAACCACAGGAAAAGGTACATAGTGTATAAGTCATATATTATTTGCTTATTGTATAAGTCATATATTTATGTTTTTATATCAGCAAAAGTCTGAAACTAATCGCTGTGACCAGGAGCCGAACCAACAGTGATTGTGATCACCACTAGATGAACCCTGATACAAACACAGACAGCAATACTATGATGATGATTTGTTTTAATATTTAATAGTTATGATTAAGATAAAAGGTTAGGGTATAAGCGAGGCTATCAGAAAAATACTCTTGAGGTAAAGGCATTTGCCTTCCATGCAAGTTAATGTTTTCTGATAACGAACCTCTTAACTCTTTAATTGCCAAACCCGAGATAAGTCGGGTTAACTCGACGAGATATCTCGGGTTTTGGTCGTTTATTCTTTTATTTATTTTTATTCATTATTCATCCAGGGACCTTGGTGTTACCATAGGGAATGAGTCTGATATTGCCAGTGCAATACCGGCCGCATCCAGCTAGACGGCGGTATCGAGCACCCTTTGAAACCTTATATCTTGGCCTGTGCAACGGTCAAATGTCACCGGGCGCAGTTTTCTGGGTCGGGCCAGTCGAGCGGTTCTCCCGGTTCCATTGAAGCGCGTCACATAATCCCTGATCCATATGTTGTGGTGGGTTATGCCGTGGACCAAATGGACATCGGATGTACCAGATGGCGATCAAACAATTGGAATATTATTTTTGGAATACTCCCGATCACAGGTAAGGACTATCTGATGTCAATTTTAGCTTGGTCGTGCAATGCTTTTATACCGATCGGGCTGATAAGCGTTTTTAGTGTTCAATACGAATATCGTTACTGGTAGGGATGTCCGATATTATCGGCCTACCGATATTGGCATTAAAATGTGATATAGGAAATTATCGTTATCTGTTTTCAAAAAAAAATTTATATATATTCTTTTTTTTTTACATTTATTTAACCTTTATTTACCCAGGCAAGTAAGAACACATTTTTATTTTATTTATTGTCAAAAGTATGCATAATGTTGTGTTAATTCCACGACAAGAGATATGTAATGTTAATTACCTGAAATTATTCCGTTTTGGGGGGGGGGGGGGGGGGCGGGGCATATAGGTATCGGAAATTAAGAGTTGGACAATATCGGTATATTGGTATCGGTAAAAAAGCCAATATCGAACATCCCTAGTTACTGGCAATCAAATAATCAGAAACGACCCCCCCCCCCCCCCCTTTCATGCATTCATGATGGAACATGATACCTATTATATAGATTTGATTTGGGAATAGTAGCGTGTCCAGGCAAGAAACGGCAACGCTTATACTAGGATTCACGTATAAGGCTATAACACAGCCTTTCGGGAATTACCCCAGACCACTCTAAAACCATACTTATATTCACCATGGTATAACACGGGAATGCATGGATGAAACAATTTATTCTTTTTCACATACTGAACGATAGATAGTTGATGTCAAATGGGCCATAGTATTGTATCCATAGCTATAATATAGAATACAGTTATAGCTCTACAAACAAGGTGACGCACTCCTATCTTTTAAAGCGTGGCATTGCTACGACGGGCCCGTCTAATAGCTGGCGCTGAATGAGTTAACAGGCGCCCCCAAAAGTGGCAATTTTTTACTTGAACTTGAGGACTGCATACTTTTTTTGCTAGTCCAGAAATAATATTTCCCAAAAGAATTGCCTGAAATAATGTGTAGTACATACAAATCCGTTCAGAAATGAGTAGGGATGGGTACCTTTCACATTTGAACCGATACGGTACCGATACCGGTACCCAACGGTACCTTTTTTCGGTACTTTAGTCTAAAAAAAGATATTTACCTACCTCAGTCGTGAAAAAAAAATCCTAACTACAATTTCGACCGTTTTCGGCTTGCCATTGCTCCAACTGCTTTGTTGTTGAATCAAGTCAAATCCTAGGTAAGCATATATTGTGCGTGTGAACGTTGACATTTCGGTATCTCACTTGAATCGATACTCGGTAGTACCGACGTGTTTCGGTTCGTACCTCAAAAGAACCGAATTCGGTACCCATCCCTAGAAATGAGTGATTAGGATCGATTTTGGTAAAAAGTGAGAGAGAAAAAAGGCTGCAGAAAACCATTTCCTCATTGACTCCAATGCATTCTGCGAAAATGTCTCTTCCTGTTTGCGCTCGTGACTTTTCACCTAGATCCCTGATTCGCTCATTCCCACGTGGGGTATCATTGGAAAGCCAGACTCATTGGTTACAACTCTCTCCAATAATTTTCGAGATCGCCAAATGATTGACTGAGGTAGAGCCTCGGGAGTCGCAGGTGGTATTCGAAAAAAAGAAAAGTCTGCCGTGTACTTCGGCGCACGCCTCGCTTATCGGCATGTAACTCCAGAACCGCTGAACGGATTTTGTCGCCTGAAACTGCAATCAGAGAGACTCTCTATCTCCCTCGCAGTCGGGAGCACTTTCATATCACTGTCAAAATATCATTGCGTGCGCCCGTATTCCCATCCATTCAATAATATTCACAGGAGTATATATTGTCATTTGAAAGTTACCAATACATTGTCCCGTGGGATTATGCTCCCCCACGGTGAAATTAATTAGTATCCCCCTCAATCTCTCTCTGTCTGTGACTGTCACTCAAATCGCTTATGGGCGGAGCCCAGCTTGAAATGGAAAAATGCTGCTCTAGAGTACTTGATTAGAAATACAAAACAATGAATTTAAAAAAAGAAAACTTTACAGATGTGTTTCATAGACTCTCAGGAGTTGTGTAAAGTTGCCCAAATAGTGAAAGGAATAGCAACACATGTCCCATTTAATCAATGATTTGCAATACTTTTATTCTGCACCTTTCTAAATGCTCTGTTGCTTTATTCTTTTATGATTACTCTACCTTTAACTTGGTACAACAAATCCAGAAAAAGTCCAAAGAAAACGCTCTGCGTTCAACTCTTAAATCCTTGTCACAGGGTGAGAGCCCGTGCGCTGGTAACCAAGATGACCAGGAGCCAGAGGATTCCACGGCGATGGAGGTGACCAATAACGGCCAGAAGGAGGCCGAGCCTACTGAGGGAGAAGAGGAGCACGAGGCGGCCGCAGCAGTTGGAACGGAGGAGGAGCAAGGGATTGAGGGAGGGGAGGAGAAGGAGGAGGAGGAGGGCGGCCATGGGGAGAAGGAGGGAGCGCAGGAGGAGGAGGGAGCGCAGGAGGAGGAGGGGGCGCAGGAGGAGGAGGGAGCGCAGGAGAAGGACGAAGTGCAGGAGATGGAGGGAGTTCAGGGGGAGGAGCAGGGAGCTCAGGAGAAGGAGGGAAGACAAGAGGAGGAGGGATTAGAGGATGAGGAGGGCTATGTGGTTGAGGATGAGATCGGAGAGGATGAGGCAGAGGCGTTGTTGGCGGAGGAAGATGAAGGAACTGAAGCCACAGGAAAAGAGAAGGAAAAGAACAACGATGCTAACGAGGTAGTGGTCTTGGAATGACCTTTGACCCCTCCGTGTGACTTTTTTACCTTAAAGTGATGGCCCGCATGTTTAAGAAGTCTGTGATTTGTCACAAACCTCATCGGTCTAATCAGTGCTGTGGTGCCGAATCATTCCAGTTGCACAATCTGTTCCAATCTACTTCTGAATCTTAAACTAATGAAGTCACACCATAAAAGGTTTATATTTGTATTTCAAAACGGTAGCATCAATCTGTTGCTATTGTCTGTTACGTACAATCGGTACATGCCATAACAACCCTTTCCACCGCATATCCTTTCAATTTGTCAACTTGATATGACGTTAAGGCTCCCAGAGTCTGTGAGCGGACCGGACTCCGCGCGGCATGTCCGCAGTCGTTTGAGGTTTCATAGTCAAGCCTACATTTCCTACATTTCTCATGCCAGTTTACTACATTTAATGCAGGTCGATGTCAACCAACACGCCAAGCAGCCTTTTGTGTGACACCGGTGTGCGACGCGGATGCCCGCACGTCAGAAATGTTTTGCTTCGCACGGACGTACCCTGCAGAGTCCGTTCCGCGTATGTTCCTCCCGACTCTGTGGGAGCCTTTTGTTTAGCATTGTACATGGCTAGCTAGCGGTCAGCTAGCGGTCAGCTAGTTGGCCAAAGTTCGCTTCTCCATCAAGGCAGTTGATCAAGTTCATCAAGTTAGTTTCTAAATGCAGTGTAAACTGATTGTACATGTGACGGATTGACCATACCCTTTTTGAAATGCAAATATCAGCTTTATATAGTGTTAGTTTATCAAATTGGTTTCAACCGGGAACAGATTCGGCACCACACTGTCCAAAAAGCATACCCACCCCCGGTTTGGTTTAAGATATGTGAAGTAGGGCTGGGCGATATGGAAAACATTTTTATCACGATAACATTTTTGATATCGCTATCGATAATTATCTCGATATACGTGAAATAATTTTTTCTGTCAAGTTTAAATGCTATTTTGGCTGCTGAATGAAAGCTGAAGAAACCAGAAGGTTAATTGTGGTTCAGAATATTCTTTATTGTCAGAACATGACAAACTAGGCCTACTTGCCAAACCACAAATCTGAGGTAGAACATGAACACAAACTTTTATAACTGGCATTAACAATGAAAATAAATTAAATCTCATGTCTGATTAGCACACATAGCCTACTGTGTACAGACGGTTTCAAGAGAAAAATCAATCAATTTGGTCAGTATTGTCATTTGGACAAGCAAAGCCATTACTTTAAGTTGCAGGCAAGAAAGACAAGTCTGTCCACACGAACTGTATAACAATAAAACTTGTAAAACTGGCATTAATAATGAAACCATGTTTTTTTTAATTTTTTTTACTTTTTCTCCTGTTTTTCTCTCATCCCAATTTAGTCGTGCCAATTCCTCCCTTCCTGGTCGCCTCTATACTTTAAGCAAGTGGCTTGTCCTTCCGCGTTCCCATTTTGCGCTCTGATTGGCCACGCACGTTTCTGTTAATGTGACATGTGCGCCAATCGTGGGACGGCAAGTTCTGCGCCTATTTCCGGGTCTAACAGCCTGCAAACTACCTAACACCTAGTTTATCACTGGTTAAGTTTAGGCGACTCTTTCGCAGTTGGTTAAGGTTAGAGTTTGGAATCGGGGCAGGCGTTCTATCGCCATGCTCTAAGACGAACTCTAACCTTAACCAACTTCGAAAGAGTGCCTAAGCTTAACCGTCCAAAAACTTGCCGTCCCACGATTGGCGCACATGACCAGAAACGTGCATGGCCAATCAGAGCGCAAAACGGGAACGCGAAAGGACAAGCCACTTGCTTAAAGTATAGATGCTTCCTGGTCGTTGCTTGCATGTGCCCCCCACTGGTCGTTCTAGGGAGGGTTGATGGATACTATCGCATCCCATACATGCAGAGTCAGCCAGTCACTTATTTTCACCTGCCAGCGCGGACTCTCATTGGTGAGGTGTAACGTGTGGGAGGCTCACACTACCCTCACCATCTCACTTCCTCGCTGTGCAGGCGCCCTGACTGACCTGTAGGAGTCGCTGTTTACAACGACCAGATTACCACCCATCGACTTCCCTCCCGCTGACTCTGCCAATTGAGTCAGTATGACGGCCGCCCCAAGCCGGAGGCAACGCTGACAGCCGGATTCGATACCAGTGTCTCTCGCGTTGGTGACGAGCGCTTAGGCCGCGGCGCCACCCAGCCGCTTGAAACCATTTATATCGAGGAAAAACATATCGCGATAATTATCGTTATTGTTTTATCGCCCAGCCCTAATGTGAAGCAGAAGATGTTAGCAATGTTGGTGGACATGAATGGGGCCATTAGTGTATTTTAGACGGACTAGGATTGTGACAAATCAGACGAGCTTTTTAGAAACGTGAACTATTCCTTTTTGAAAGGATACCTTGACTTTCTTTTTTTTTTTTTTTTTAAACCGGCATTCTAACTTTTTCACAGAAACATAATCAGGATCCCAGAGTTGGGCTAAACGAGAGAAAGCGGAATATTGGCAATGGATGAAATACACATGACGCATGTTCTGACGTTAGAATGGTTAATTGACTGTTTCACATTAACTACGTAAAAGGCTACGGTCTCATTTCTACATATGTGCATCACAGTAAAACTGCTTCTTTCGTTTGTGTTAAGTCTTCTTTTTATTTTATTTTTTAATATATCCTTGTTTGTTACTCTTGTGGCACCGGATGCAATAGTTTAATGTGAAAGTCACTTAGGGCTGGATTTAAACTTGAGATAAGTGTGAGTAGCATGGAGTTAATACTCTCCCTTCAGATTTCAGAAGTCCAGAGCCTCTTGTGACCATTTTCCATATAGTCTGGTTTGTTGCTCTTATTTACGTGCGTCCTTATGGAATTCATTATATAATTGAAATGTAGGCCTATTATTTAGTATCGGTATTATGTTCTAGAAATTTGTTCTAAATGTTTGCTTATTGTGTCTGATGCAGTTGATAAAATAATAAATAAAAACTTGAAAAACGTTGAAAGATATTCTCATTTATGTCAGACCAGTTGCTCAAAATAATTGCTGCAAATGACACAGGAGATGTGAATTATTCTACACACAGGAAGGTATCAAGACAGTCATATTGGTCAGTATTCTGTCATGAAGCCAATATTGTTGGGGTTAACTTATGGAACAATGCTGATATTAATTTAAGAATGAGTAAGTTGCTTTTCAAAAAAAAAGATTGTATGGCTATTTTTGAGTTACATGTGAATGTTTAAAACATTTTGGAGGCTTAATTTGATAATATAGGACAGGCATAAGCATTATGCTTCAGCCTGTATCTTTTCAGTCACTGCCAGTCTGGAATGATTGTGCATATTGTATCGTGTGTGATGACTGAATAAAACTAATACTACTACTACTATTAATAATAAGAGGAAACGGTTAAGGGCTAGACTTGAAAGAAAGGAGAGGAATTAGTTGCCCAGCATGAAAATCCATTTATAGATGGAGAAGATATTAACTCATTCTGCGCCAGTCACGAGAAAAGTCGGGTTAACTCGCCAACCGTTCAGTGCCAATCACAAGAAAACTCTGGTTTTAATCGTTATTTCTTTTATTAGCTATAGCCATTATTTTTTCATCCATCCAGCCTGATATCATTGGGAATGGGTCTGAGCTCGCAAAAGGGCAAATACCGTCGCCTACGCCTTCCAGCCGGTATTGCACTCCATTAGAAATGGTGTAGTTTCTTTTCTGAGCCGTGCGGGCGGAGTTTAATGGGGATGTATTTACAACGATACATCTGCGATGCCGCACCCCCCCTTCATATATATGCAATGCCGGACAGGCGAGCGCCCCGATACGAGGGCCATTTCATGTATGCACGAGGAGACATAATAATGATAATCTAGCGTTGATTTCAGGAAGATTCGATAATCGGGCGAAAAATGACAACGTGATAAGTGCATTCCACTAAAACGCTATTATCGCGTCTTTTCCTGTGATTACTAAGAATCTCAAACTACTCATTCAAAACGGTATAAAACGGAAATGTACGGATGAAAAAACAATCCGTTTTTTGCATGTTGACCAGAAGCAACTCACTGACAATCGACAGTGTTATTAGACCCATAGCTATAATATAGGATATATTTTAAGCGCTCGCAAATTTCGCAGTCTCCCCATTGATTAAAGCGATGGCGATCTAGCGCCCCCTGGTGCTGAATGAGTTAATGTGCTGAATAAAAGAAGTTGGACTGAAGTATGAATGACAATTATATCAGTTGAAGTGGGTAAACAAGTCAATACGATTAACACATTCCCGGCCATTTTACCTGGAAAAGGCATATTGGGACTCCGAAGGTGCAGTACCGGCCAGATCCTGGTAGTGGCGCTGTCTTGAGAATGCAGTAACCCCTGTTGCAGACCGGGTGCCACACTGAAAACCTTCCGGGTGGACTTTTCTACCAACGTGAACCTATGGCTTCACCGGATCGCATTGAATAACCCTCGGGACCCCCGACTCACCACGCTGTGGTGGGTTATATCATGGGCCAAATGGACATATGATCTACCAGATGGCAATCAAATAATTGGAATATTCTTTTTGGAATCCGACCAGCCACAGGTAAGGACAATTGAACGTCAATTTCAGCTTGATCGTGCAAGGATTTCATAGCCATCCCCCTGATCAGCGTATGTTGTGATAATAACGAATGCCGTTATTGGCAATCAATTCATCAGAAACGACCCCCCCCCCCCTTCATGCATTCATGATGGAACATAATACCGATCATATTGGATTTTTAACTCTAGCGCGTGTATGGATGAAACGCCAATGGATTGCGTTGCGCCTTATAAATAGCCTCACAGGAATTAGCCCCGATCATTCCGAAATAACACTCATATTCACCACGGTATAAAACGTATTGTGGAAAAATTATTGAACGGAAGGTTCATACTGTCAAATGACCATGATATTGTATCCATAGCTATAATATAAAATATAGATTTAGCTCTACAAACAACGCAGACCCGGCGGCATTAGGCGTCCGGGCCTGCCCACTGAGTCAGCTGTGCCCGCCCTGGCGCTGTTCCTAGGATGATGACAAAATGACCCGCCCTACTCTGCCTCTGATTGGCTTACACTGATATTCCTAGTTTCCTACTACCTAGCCAATCCAACCAACGTAGGTAACGTACTAGCCAATCACAGGCAGAGTAGTGTGGGTGACGGCCGGGTCATTGACTCATACCGGCGTCGCCATCTTTGAAACGTTAGCGTTGCAAAATATAATGGATAATTATGGACATCAGAAGTTTTTTTTAAAGTACGACATCTGGGTTGGAGAATCGTGAGAAAACGGGCAGCGCGGGAGGTTGTGCCAGTTCGGGCCAGAGCAGCACTGTCGCTGATCTGAATAATAACACGACTGAGGCTCATGCGAGGAGCAACGTGAAACCGCAAGGAGCAACTACAAGCAGTGCCACTCCCCCTAGTAGCGTGGGCACTGATGTCAACAACAACACTACTGAAGCTAGAATGGCACTCTGAGAATTAGTTTTCTACCCTCAAGAACGTCTTTACTGTTCCGGTCAGCTATAGAATGGAGTAAGTCACATGTGACACAGCTGCTCACCCGTTATTTTTTTTTTCGTTTTAAAAACATATTTATAGACCACCAATGCGTTTAAAACGATGCATATATCAACTGAGATTATCAACTAACTATATTGACTGAAAGAATCGAGATGCCTCCAAAGAAAAATCAAACAATCTCAAAACCAAGCGCAGAGGACTCGCCTACGGCCACAGGATACATGAGACAAATAGCGGAGAATATAGACGTGATAGCGGCCGCCTCAAGTTCAACCCCTACAAATACCTCCGCGGACACCGAATATATCATCCGGGAAATGAGAAAAATGGAGAAGATAATGGAGACAATGGAGAAGACAATAACCCAAAAAGTAGATGCTATCAAAGAATCTATCGAAGGCAAAATAGAAGCGCTAAGAGTGGACGCCGAAGCACATTAAGCGCACCGTGGCACTGGAAACAGGCCTGGAAGACCACCAACAAAATTTCGTTCGGATCTACAAAGACGTAGATGATATCAACGTTAATCTAACTGCTGAGATGAAGGGAAACTACAAAGAACTCAAGACGGAGCTCAACGATATAACGGTTGAGCTTAAGCGAATCAATGAAGAACAGAAAGCCAAAATATTCTAGATGGAATATCAAAGTCGCAAGCTGAATATTCGTATAGTCGGTCTGGATGAGTCGGTGAGCTGGGCACACCCTGAAGAGTTTGCGACAGAATTACAGAAAATCCTGGGACCAGCGATCCTTCCTAAAGTACCCGAGGTGGAGCAGTGCTACAGATTGGGGACCCGATCCAGTGACAATAACGTTAGACCCAGAGTGATATTGGTTATCCTGCGCCAAGTCAGAATAAAATAAATGATTATTCGTGAAACTCGCAGGATGAAAGGCAATCTGAAATACAAGGATATATCAATACACTGTTTTGAAGATTATTGTCGGGAGGTGGTGGTCCTACGAACCAAGTTCAAGACTGTGATGTCTAAATTCTATCTGGAGAAATACAGACCCCTATTAATATACCCTGCAATACTTCGCATCGTCGATAAACAAGGAGCAAGGGTCTTCCTCAACTCGCCTGAAGATGCAGCCAAATACATGGCAGCACAAAACGCAGGATAGTGTATAAATGGCCTTTTAATCTCTGTTATGCATGGACACCATATAGTATAAACTTTAATGAACCGATGATTTGGGACAGAGAGACCTACGAGCTCAGAGTTATTGAATGTTTTCCCCGTTGGGCTTCTATCATTGCGGACATATTGGATTCAAAATTGGAACGATATAGAGAAGATGAACATGGCGTTGAAGTTATCCTTATTTTAAGAGTATGGAATTCTAACAACATTCCAGAACATACTGGAACATTCGAACACTGTAAAAACGACATATTGGAATAATCTAGAACATCTAAAACATTCAATACGTGGCCAGACATACTACCAGAAGCCCTTCGGGGGAATAACCAACAGCATCTAGCTGCAGAACCACAGAACCATCACAGCAGCGGCCGGCTGGAATAACATTCTTCACAACGGATCATCGCCCACCCCTGGCCAGGGGAAATGCTGCATATACGTATTTAAAAACTGCTTTTTATTAATTGGAAATATTTCCACTACTTCTCCAATTTATACTTTAGATGTTTAAGCATAGCAAAGCTCTTTTAAGATCTAAGTTAATGTTCTCTTCCTTTTTTCTTGTTTTTTTTCTTCTCTTTTCTCTGATTTATTGAGGTTCTCTTTTCAGCTCAATACCTCCATATTATGCCTGGGTTATTATAAATTACACAAGTTCATATAAAATGTAAGTGATTATGGCATGATAATTGAAGCTTATTTTTGGTCTTTATTTTTAGTTTTCTTATTTAAATTTTTATTTAACAAGAAAGTGGCCAAGCCACAGTTGACATTCTACTTATGGTAGAATTTAGAATGTTAGATCCTATGGTATACATAGGAATGTTAAGGATAATTGGATCATTCTGGGATATCCGGTGGTTTAAGGGAGGGAGTCATACGCGAAGGTTGTGTTCATGGAACACAATCCTGTACGACTCTCGGTGGGAGGGGAGGGAAGGGGATTTTTATTTGTATATATGTATGTTTTTAAGCTCGGCTCTCAACGGGACCTCACTAGTTGGATGTATATCTATTGTTGCCTCGCACTCCAGAAGCATTACCAAAAACTACACTATGTATAGATTATGGCTAGTTTGAATATAATGATCTGGAACACTGGGGGAATAAATAACCAACTCAAACGCAAAAGCGTGCTCACACTGATGAAAAAAGAACAGGTGGACGTTGCTCTGCTAAGCGAAACGCACATTCTAGAGAAAGACATAGATAAGTTAGCGGACAACACATATCATAATATTAGTCACTCTTCTATTGGTACGAGAACTCGGGGTGTAGCCATAGTAGTTAAACGTAAGTTGAATATTGAATTAAAGGGAGTATGGTCTGATGTAGATGGTCGGATAACTATAGCTAAGATTGTACACAAGAACAGGAAAATAGAGTTGGTAGCGGTATACGCCCCAAATTTGTACGAAGTGGGTTTCTTCACTACACTAACCAATGCAATGTTAGACCTTCCCGATTACTCATTTATAATAGGTGCGGATTTTAATGCCATTTGGAATCCAAGGATGGACAAATCTTACCTCGCCTTTTCCAGCGAACAAAAGAATTAATCTAATGCATTAAAGGATTGGTCGAAGATTACAGGTGTAAATGACTTATGGCGATCACTTAATCCCACGACCCGAAAGTACTCTTGTCGATCTGCAAGACATAACACATTATCCAGAATAGATTATGTCTTTGCATCCCCGAGACTATTTGATAACTATGAAGTGGAAATGATACCCAATGCACTATCAGATCACTGTTATTTACTCCTAAAAGGATCATTTGGTATACTATCTTCCCGAGCCCCAAGATGGCGATTTAACTCGATGCTGCTTAATAACAAGGAATTCATTACACAACTCAAAGAAGCTCTTATAGTATTCCTACGGGAGAATGCAAACTCGGTGCAAGACCCCAGAATAATATGGATGTCGGTAAAGGGAATGATCAAAGATTTCACTGATAGCTTTTGCTCAAATGCGCAAGAATCGATGCATAAAACTGGCTGAGCTGGAAACGCTTTACTCAACGTTATTTAATTCTTTAAAATACAACAACTCAACTCGACTAGAAAATCAAGTTAAGGTACTAAAAAAAGAGATCAATGCCATATACAGACAACAATCGGAAATACAAATACGTAGCACAAGACAACAGCAGTACTCCCAAGGTTCTAAACCTAGTCACCTATTAGCCATGCGATTAAGAATTAATGCAAAATTTGCAGATATAACTACCATTAGAGCACAACAAGTACTTGAAACAGACCCTGAAAAAATAAATGATACATTCAAAGAATTCTACTCCGACTTATATAAATCAGAAACGACCTTCGATCAAAACAAAATGGACACATATCTTAATCAAATTATTCTCCCTAAACTTTCAGAGGATGACGCTAAACAGTTAGAAACACCGATCACACTAGATGAACTTAGGGAGGCCATATCTGAAATGCAAAGTGGTAGGGCTCCTGGAAGAGACGGTATCCCACCAGAAATGTACCTCTCTTGTTGGGACATAATTGGACCCTTATTACTAAATATGATTTTATACTCAGTTAAGGAGGGGAACTTCCATAAGAATGACAATATTGCACTCATAACAGTCCTCCTTAAAAAAGACAAAGACCCCACCGAGTGTGGTAGTTATAGACCTTTAAGCCTCCTCGGAACCGATATCAAACTGTACTCTAAGGTATTAGCCATCAGACTACAAAAGCATATGACATCTTTAATTCACCCGGACCAAACTGGCTTCATAAGAGGTCGCTTGATCACCGATAACATAAGACGATTACTACACGTACTAGATGCCAACAAGGAAGACAACACACCTAAGGCGATACTGTCCCTGGATGCAATGAAAGCTTTTGACAGGTTGGAATGGTCGTATCTATGGGCAGTATTAGAAAGGATGGGGTTAGGAAAAGGATTCATTGATATGATTAAAGTATTATACAAAGACCCATCGGCCATGATTACAACAGGTACAATCATCTCCAAAATCTTTCCGGTATCACGCTCAGCCAGACAGGGTTGCCCTCTTAGTCCCGGACTATTCGATCCATCATTAGAGCCTTTAGCACAATATATAAGACAATCCCAATCCATAGAACCAATCAAAATCAAGGGCACACAACACAAAATTAGTTTATATGCGGACGACGTAATACTGTTCATGCAAAACCCCAACACAGCATTGCCTCATCTTCTCAAGCTGATTGAGGACTTTGGAGATCTATCGGGATTTAGGATAAATTGGCCGAAGTCGGCCTTCCTCCCACTTAACGCCCCTGCAAAAAGAAATATAACCCTCCCAAAAGAGATACAGATGGTAAAACAATTTAGATGTTTGGGAGTTGAGATATTCCCCACCATAAGCCAAACGGTGAAGCACAATTACATAAAAATCCAAAACAAAATCAAATACGACCTTGTCAGGTGGTCGAAACTTAAAAACTCAGTACAGGCACGTATATCAATAATCAAGATGGACGTCCTACCTAGAATCAACTTCTTCAGCTCAATGCTACCTGTAACTGAGGGGTACAATTCCCTGACTGTATTACTAGATATGATACTTACTACCACTACCTTTGTACTTAATATTCGGCCACCCAGTACACGGCATAAATATATTATCATAAACACTCTCACGTAGATGAAACGGATCCAACAAAAATGTACGAAGTCGAAGTATGCGTTTATTACTACACAGCAATGGTGTGTAGAGCAAGCACGTAATCACTTAATTACATTTATGAATTGAAATAGTATGCACTTTTATGGCAAAGAGTATTCATCGGTATATCAATAGAGAATGTCCAATCTCTGATGGCGCAGGTGGTAAATATACGACCTGGAATAGTTAAGGAATAACAGCAATGATACTTTAATGATTATAAGACTGGATACACTAGGGGGGTTAATCCGGTCGCTTGTAAGCCGACAGGAGTAGGAGGGGGGGGGGGGTAGAATCCGGCTGCCTTGTCCGGCCAAGGGTATCCCAGGTGAACCCACTGTAGTGCCGTTCAATGCGCCGGCGATCCTTGGACCACAGATGAAAGCAGGTGGACTCTTTGTGGGCCGGCTCTCTCCGGTCCACGGGGGAGAGACGTGAAGCGACCTCGTCTTGCAGAGCGTCTCCTCACCTTGCGTCCTCTCCAGGGGGGGGGTTCCAACACACGGCAGTGTCGGGGGTCTTTATCCATGGAATAATCAAAGTATCCAAAGCATAATCCGTGCCTGGGAAGGCGGGCTGTCGTCGGTAGAATAATCCGGTATACAGGTCCACTCGCTCGTCGGCTCTGGGGCTCCTCGGGTGCAGCTTCACATGGGGTCAACCACCCTGGGTAAGCAGCCAGTTCTCTGCCCGAAACGATGGGGTACTGACTACGGTAGTATTCTCACCGCACGAAGCACTATATATTAACAGACTATTATTAGCTTAATAGACTACGTCCAACTCGACGATATAGTGCCAAATATGACTATTCAAATATTAATATACACGATGTCTCAATACCGATGGTAGGCGAACTTGGCCTTACTCCCACACGTGGCGTCGCGGGGAGGCTTTACGTCTGTGACTCTATTGGAAGGTAAGAAACTGGACTGAAAAGAAAGTCCTACTTTAGTAGCGCAGTATATATACGCACTATGAACAAATAGTCCCATTAGTGGTGCGGTAGTCAGATTCCTACGCGGAACTAGGACTTGTTCGTACATGTGGAGCGGTACGTTTGAACTGGGTCTGAGGGGTATGGCAGCCTGGCACCAAGGTCTCGACCAATAGTAGAATGGAGACTATTACGGGATGTTCAGTAGGCTAGAATGGATATTCAATGCATATTGTACAAGGAATATACAAGGGATATCAGGGAATATTAGAGAATATACAAATACAATTAAATATATATATATAAATAAATATATATATTCGGTTTAATCTGGCCCTTCACAACAGCCACCCCCTGAATAGGTCCCAGACCTAATCAGTTAAACAGAGACAGATTAATCGCGTTGTCTATTTACACATAAGGGTTTGCTGTAGGGGTCAGTCAACTTCACAAAGTCATAGGGTTGTAGGGTCATGGTCATCATCGATTGTGTCTGGGAGTCGAGGCAGTTCTATGAGCCTCGCCACGGGACGGGTGTAAGTGCGACCCTGGACGAGCACTTCAGCTGCTCGGACCTTGCCGTCGGCACCGGTGATCACTTTGCTTACGCGGCCGGCCGGCCACATAGCTCTGGGCAGTGATTGATCAATAATCATGACGACTGTTCCTTCTGTCAAATTGTCTCTCTCCTTTACCCACTTCTGGCGGGTCTGTAGAGACGGTAGGTAGTGCAGTAGGAAACTGTTCCAAAACTTGTCATCCGGTAGATTGGGGGCTCTGCGTAGGCGACCACCCACTCTGATGAGGGTATGAGCGTCGCTCTCGGGGGCCAGATGAATTAATCTGCTGTCGGATGGGACGGGCTTTCCTCCCTGTAGACAGGCCAATTCATCGGGGAACGAGTCTCTCTGGGCTCGCTGCAGTAGAAGCAATTCTGCTTCCTCGTAGTTAGCTGCTGACATATCAGCGGGGGACTTGCACTCCGGGTGGTACCGCAGGAATGTTCTTTGTTGTGCACTCTCTATGGACGTGCAATCGTCTATGTTAGGGTCGGTGGAGGCTACGGTGCTCAATCCACAGAACACAGACTTCTTATTTTCCACCTCCTCTGGACTTGCTTCCCTCGGGATAGGCATGGGCCACTGTCCTTCCGGGAGTCTTAGGAATGCGGGGCCGTCACTGTAGACATTGCGACGGGTGAGGTCATCCAGGGGCATCCCCCGGGTGATGACGTCAGCTGGGTTCTGTTTTGTATCAACGTAGCGCCACTCTGTTTCTCCGGTTAACTCTTCGGTTAAGTCTTGAATCTCGGTGACTCTGACTCCCACGAAGACTTTGTACTTGCATGAGTCCGATTTGATCCAGGCGAGTACCGTCGTGGAATCTGACCACAGGATTGTTCTAGACACCGGTATGGTGAGCTCACGTTGGATGAGCGTGGCTAGGTGCGCTCCGGCTAGGGCTGCGCAGAGCTCTAGACGTGGGATAGATTGTTGCTTGCGTGGGGCTATTCTCGAGCGGGCGAGGACAAATGCTGTGTAGATCTCTCCCCCCTGGTCTTGGGCCCGCAAGTAGGCTACTGATCCGTATGCGACCTCTGAGGCGTCACTGAAGACGTGTAAGTCCATTTTACATGTCTCTGGCCTCACCGTGGGTGGGAAGTAGCTTCGGCGCATATTAACGCCTGGGAGTGAGTGGAGCTCCATCTCCCCCTCTCTCCAGGTGGATGCAAGGTGTGCGGGAATGGGGTCGTCCCAGCCCTGGTCCTTGTCCCACAATGCTCGTACAATCATTTTTGCCCTGGTGGTGTACGGTAGAATACATCCTAGCGGGTCATATTGTCGGGCGAGTGTTGTGTACACACTCCGCCTGGTGGTCGGCGCCGCCGCCGGCCTTCCCTGCTCCGTAGTCAGGGGCTTGTGTCTGTAGTGAAGCGAATCTGTTTTGAATCGCCACACCAATCCCAGGGTCATCTCCTGGGCTTCTCCCGGGATTGTAGCCATCCAGGTCTCGCTGCTGGCTGCCTTGTCCTCGGAGGAGAGGCTGCGCAGTACTTGCGGATCGCTGCTGGCCCACTGCCTGAGATCAAAGCCGCCTTTGATCAATGAGGCGCGGAGTTTAATCAGGAGAGCCTCGGCTTCTTCTTGGGTTGAAAGGCTTTGTAGACAGTTGTCTACGTAGAAGCTGTTCTTTACGCTGTGTCGGACCTCTTCGTCCGCTGCTGGGTCCTCTGCTACATGTTTCTGTAGTGCAAATGTAGCACAGCAGGGGCTGCACGTCGTTCCGAAGGGGAGGACTTCCCATTGGTAGATGGCTGGGTGCTCATCTCCTGGCTTCTCTCTCCATAGGAACCGTAACAGGGGCTTGTCCGCCTCTACTAATCTCACCTGCAGGAACATTCCTTTAATGTCCCCGCTGATGGCCACCCTTTCCTGGCGGAAGCGGAGTAGAACGCCGAGTAGGGAGGGGCCGAGTGTGGGACCGGGCAGTAACTCTTTATTCAGATTTTGGGATCCGATCTGGTAGCTGCAGTTAAATACTATGCAGTCTTTACCGTTGTGATGGACCTTGTGGTGGGGCACGTACCACGATTCAGTGGTCTGGTCAGCCTCTTTAATGTCCATCTTTGTGACGTGTCCCGCTGTGATGAGCTTCTCAATCTCAGCGTGGTATACACTCGCTTGGGCGGGGTTCTTGGCTAAGCGCCGCTCCGTGTTCAGCAGGTACCGTTCTGTGGCGTCTGTCTTGGCGTGGAAAGTAGGCATTCCTTCTCGCCGCAGGAGTGGCGTGGCGTATCTCAACACGCCGTTGACCGGGACTCTCTTGGTCCCTGTCTCGAGGAGGTGAATGGCGTAAATGTCATCTTTAGAGCGAATGTCTTTCTTTCCGTTCTTAAAGGGCATTTGTTCCAAGGTCCATAGCCGCTCTACGTGTTGCAGGAGTGCGGTTTCTCCCTCTTGGTCTCGGGAGTGGAGACATCTAGTGGCTGTACTTCGGTTGAGAGATTTGGCGAGCGGGCCTTGGAGAGTCCATCCCAAACGGGTCTCGACTGCTGCAGGACAGCCTCGGGGTCCGGTATGAACCCGGTCTATCGGGACAATGAGGTCTGCATGGTCGGAGCCTATCAACAGGGTCGGCATAGCATTGTCTATGAGCGGGATCGGTAACTTGCGCAGATGTGCATATTTCTCCATCAGCTTGGCGACGGGGTATGTGTACCGCGACAGCCCTATTTCTTGGCTGGTGAAAGCGTCTGTAATCTGGTACCGTCGCTCAGGCTGGCCGCTTGCTGCGATAGAGAATGAGACATTCTCGCCCTTTATCGTCTTCAAATCTCGTCTTATTGTCCGAATTGTCATTTGGGTTTCGCTTCCCCGCAGCCCTAGCTGGGCCGCAGCGGAGGCGAGCAGCAGGGTCTTCTCTGACCCGTCATCGAGGACGGCGTAAGTGTCCAGGACTTTATTCTGGTAGCTTAGTGTCACACGCACTACTTTTAGGAGTACTCGGGCTCCACTGCTGCTGGCGGGATCGATGTACATGACGCTCGCTTTGCGGCTGGATGGTGCAGGTGAAGGGCGCCGTCTGTTACTGTCGTGAAGTATGTCCAGATGGGCTCCATCGCACTTGGTGCACCTTTTCTTTAAGCGGCATTCGGCTGCCATGTGTGAGCGCGCACAGCGAAAACAGCGCTTGTTGGACTTTATCCATTGACCTGCTTCCTCCGCGTTCAGCTTGGGGAAGGAGTCACATTGCGCTAGCCAGTGTTCTTTCTCACAGTAGGGGCACACTATCTTCCACTTCTCCGTTCTGGAGGGGGTACTGTGGCTCCTGTTGCTCGGTACTGACTCCGATTGGTGCATCACAGTCACCGATCTTCTTCCATCATTTAGTCGTCTGGTTCCTTCTCTGGAGCCAGGGGTGCTCCGTCCGAATGTATCTAGCCGTAGGCTGCTGACTTCTCTCGCCAGGAAGTCTGCTAGATCGAGGAGGTTCGGTTCGGGGCCATTCGGGTCTCTGTGGTCCCTCTGCCGCCTAAAGCGCTCCTGACGAGCGGGCGGCAGCTTCTCCAGAATCCTTTCCACATTTGAGTTGGCGTAAAGTTCATGCCTCCCCTTCTCTCTTTGCGCTCCCAACATCCCTACCAGGGACTGCACTCTGATGGACAGGTCGTCCAGTGCTCGATTGTCTATTGCTGGGGGTAAGCGGTCGATGTGTCGGATCTCCTGGATCACGTAATCCCATATGCGCCCATACCTCTGGTCCAATGCTACCAGCGCTGCTGTGTATGGGGTGGTGGAAGTCGCGTAGGCGAGCGCTATATTATGTGCGCGGGGTACCTTTAAGTGCTTCAGTAGGATGGCGTATTTGTGGCGTTCATCCAATACATCCACCAACATGGTCTCCAGACACATGCGGAGTTCTGTATACTGGGCCCGGTTCTCTTGGGTGAAGTCGGGTACCATAGGCGTGCCAATGTATGACGCTGACTGTGGATACATCGGCGAGCGTTGGGGGAGAGGCCTCCTAGGCGAGTCTCCTCCCGCTCCTTGGTATGGGCTGGTACCGGCAGTGTACCATGGCCCGCTTGTCCAGGTGCTGTTCCTCGGTGCGGGTCGTGCGTCGTGCTCACCCGTGTATAGAGTCGGGGGTCTGTAGCGCAGCTCCGCGGGGGTATAGCCTGGGCTGTACCGGACCTCCTGGTCCGGTAGAGTACTGTGCTGTCTTCGGGCGTGGTTCTCCTCCTCTTCCTCTTCGTCTTCAGTTAGGTCATCCAGTGCTTGTAGTCTCTGGTTTAGCCTCTCCACAGGATATGCTGCTCCTTCCCGGTTGCTAGGTCTCGCTTGGACCGGTGGGGGGAGGTGGTCTGTGGGGGGTATAGACCTCGTCTGTTGGTCAAGTTCAGGGTTGTTTACTCGGCTAGGGGATGCCGCCCTGGAGGTGTGTCTAGACGAGTTCCTGGAGCCTCTGGCGGAGGGAGAGGGTGTTGTCCGTCTGATCAGCTGTTCTATTAGTTGCGACTGCTGTCTGTCGCGCGCTGCGTCCCGTTGAGCACCGGCTCGTTCTCGGGCCACATTCTCTTCCATCTGAATGCGTCTTATTTCTAGACGTATCTGCTCGTGTTCGCTTCGCTGCTGGATCTGCAGTCGGTCGCGTTCAGCAGCGGCGTTCAGGCTGATGAGGAAGGCCTGCTGTAGGGTCCTCTCTGCCTCGCTGGGAGAAGGCGGTTGTATAGGGGAGCCTTCCCTCGGGGTACTCCTTGCGGAGCCTTGGAGCTCTATCTCCACGGTGCTCTCCCCGTCTTCTTCCGTGCCGAGTTCTCTCTCGGTAGCGTTGTATTCCTCCCGGGACTCATCGGGGACTACTTCTTCAGTACTGGCGGGGTGTGAAGTCATGTCTGGTTCCCACTGGTCCCCACCGTGAACTTGGTCAGTTACATTAGAGCCCGTAGGGGCCTCTATGGTCGGGGTAGTCTGGGCGTTGGGGTTAGACATACTTTTACTTTCTAGTTTTACCGCGTTTACTGTTAGTAGAAGACTAGGTTGTTGACTGACAGCGTAAGCCTCTAAGTACTGAGGGAGCCGTCGTTCGCGCTGCGGGCGTTGGTTAGGAGGATCGTTTCGTGGAGTGTTCATCATAGGCCATTTCAATATTAATAACACTATATTAATATTACACTAATTACCATCCGGTTCGAAGGACCAATTGTAACTGAGGGGTACAATTCCCTGACTGTATTACTAGATATGATACTTACTACCACTACCTTTGTACTTAATATTCGGCCACCCAGTACACGGCATAAATATATTATCATAAACACTCTCACGTAGATGAAACGGATCCAACACAAATGTACGAAGTCGAAGTATGCGTTTATTACTACACAGCAATGGTGTGTAGAGCAAGCACGTAATCACTTAATTACATTTATGAATTGAAATAGTATGCACTTTTATGGCAAAGAGTATTCGTCGGTATATCAATAGAGAATGTCCAATCTCTGATGGCGCAGGTGGTAAATATACGACCTGGAATAGTTAAGGAATAACAGCAATGATACTTTAATGATTATAAGACTGGATACACTAGGGGGGTTAATCCGGTCGCTTGTAAGCCGACAGGAGTAGGAGGGGGGGGGGGTAGAATCCGGCTGCCTCGTCCGGCCAAGGGTATCCCAGGTGAACCCACTGTAGTGCCGTTCAATGCGCCGGCGATCCTTGGACCACAGATGAAAGCAGGTGGACTCTTTGTGGGCCGGCTCTCTCCGGTCCACGGGGGAGAGACGTGAAGCGACCTCGTCTTGCAGAGCGTCTCCTCACCTTGCGTCCTCTCCAGGGGGGGGGGGTTCCAACACACGGCAGTGTCGGGGGTCTTTATCCATGGAATAATCAAAGTATCCAAAGCATAATCCGTGCCTGGGAAGGCGGGCTGTCGTCGGTAGAATAATCCGGTATACAGGTCCACTCGCTCGTCGGCTCTGGGGCTCCTCGGGTGCAGCTTCACATGGGGTCAACCACCCTGGGTAAGCAGCCAGTTCTCTGCCCGAAACGATGGGGTACTGACTACGGTAGTATTCTCACCGCACGAAGCACTGTATATTAACAGACTATTATTAGCTTAATAGACTACGTCCAACTCGATGATATAGTGCCAAATATGACTATTCAAATATTAATATACACGATGTCTCAATACCGATGGTAGGCGAACTTGGCCTTACTCCCACACGTGGCGTCGCGGGGAGGCTTTACGTCTGTGACTCTATTGGAAGGTAAGAAACTGGACTGAAAAGAAAGTCCTACTTTAGTAGCGCAGTATATATACGCACTATGAACAAATAGTCCCATTAGTGGTGCGGTAGTCAGATTCCTACGCGGAACTAGGACTTGTTCGTACATGTGGAGCGGTACGTTTGAACTGGGTCTGAGGGGTATGGCAGCCTGGCACCAAGGTCTCGACCAATAGTAGAATGGAGACTATTACGGGATGTTCAGTAGGCTAGAATGGATATTCAATGCATATTGTACAAGGAATATACAAGGGATATCAGGGAATATTAGAGAATATACAAATACAATTAAATATATATATATAAATAAATATATATATTCGGTTTAATCTGGCCCTTCACAACACTACCGTTACCCCCTCCAAAGGGTTACTGGAAAGAATTACACTCCTCCACATACAAATTTATTTGGAATAACAAACCACCACATATAAAAAGATCCACCGCACAGAGAAACAAAGCAGACGGAGGTATGGCATTTCCAGATTTCTACCACTACTTTAAGGCGTACACTTTAAGACCACTAACAACATGGTTTGATCCCCAAGCATTAGTATCCTGGAGAAATTTAGAAGAAAATATAGTAGCTCCACATAAGCTGAAGGGCATAGTATACACCAAATTACCAATTAAGCAATGCGAACGGAAATTTGGCCCCATAATCACTCATGCGATCCGGATATGGCGCGAAACACAAAAAAAATATTCTACCCTACATAAATGGCATAATCATACTCCCTTATTCAATAACAATGCACTCTGGATAGGAAAACAACCTATAAGATTCCCTAGATGGGAAAAGCAAGGCATACACTCATTAGGAGACGTCTTCAATAAACAGGGTTTTTGTAGTTTCAATGAAATACGCAAAAAAATGTATCTCACCAAGTCCACATATTACTTTTACGCACAGTTATTGGCATGTTTGAAGGCTCACGGTGTTTCATTAAATATACCAATTGTACACCACAGATACCACAAATTCTTCTATGAAAGAGAGACATCAAGAGGTTTTGTTTCAGATTTTTATCATCAATTACTAACGTCCTCATATGAAACCCTCCACCTAGACTCCGTCTGGAGGAGGGATATACCAGACCTGGAAAGTGATTTTGATTGGCAAGAAGCCTGGGCAAATATTCGATTCACATCAAGGAACCCGGACCATCAACAAATCAATCTTAACTATATTCACAGGACATACTTGACTCCTATAAGACTGAAAAAAATGGGTCTTATACAAGACTCCAAATGCTCCTTATGTACAAATGGGGACGAGGGGACATTTATGCACATGTACTGGGACTGCCCACCAGTTAAGATATTCTGGAAAGAGGTGACCCAGCAACTATCAAATCTCTTAACTTGGAATATACCTGTACACCCCTCTGTACTACTGCTGAATGATTTTTTTGAGTGTGCAGTACATCCACAGCTAAAGAGATTGGTTTTATCGGGTATCACAGTGGCTAAAAAGCTGATAGCATCACGATGGTTCCAACCGGAAAAGATTTGCCGAAAGGTCAGGATTATTACATATCTCGATGTGATCTATCAAGAAATATCTACAGCAAGAATTTTGGGTCTCAATGAATCCAAAATGACATTGTGGTTAGAAGTGGTGGAGAAAATAAAAGCTAGCATATAATGGTAATGTCTGGTTAGGAGCGAGGGAAAATGGATGGATTATCCAATGGGGGGTCCGGAAGGGGGGGGTACGAGCTGGAGCATATGTGTGTAGGTTTTTAGATAACAGGTATTAAGGGTATATCCTATATAAGACAATTAACTAAAATGTGATCTCATTGGATGTGCACTGACAACTAATGCTTGTATATCTTATCGTGTGTTGTCATGTTTGTTTAAAAAATTATAAAAAAATAAAATACAAAAGAACGTCTTTACAGAGCATCGCCTTAGTATGCTTCATCGACGCAAGGGCAATTTAATTCAGTTGGCATTTGAGAAGGACTTAACAAAAAAGTTCAGGAATGAGTGGAGGGAGACGGCTAGGTGGCGTAGCGGAGATTGCACTCGTCACCAATGCAAGAGACTCCGGTCTCGACTCCCCGAGTCGGCATTGCCTGCGGCTTCGGCCAGTCGTCATACTATCTCAATTGGCAGAGGTAGCGGGTGGAAAGTCGATGGGTGGGGATTGGACGTTGTGGACAGCGACTCCTACAGGTCGGTTGGGTGACGCCTGTACAGCAGAGACAGAAAGTATCGGGGGGCAGCGTGAGCCTCCCACGCGTTACTCCTCGCCACAGAGTCTGCGCTGTCTGGTGAAAGGATGCAACAGGCGGCCTCCTCGTGTACCGGAGGGGACACGTGATGCAAGGCTTCTATCCTCACTACAGCCGACCAGTGGGAAGCATAGTCTAGCAACGTTCAAGACAGGGGAGGGGAGAATTGGCGATATGAAATTGGAATGGGAGAAAAATTTTAAAACAAGGAGAAAAAGTGGATAAAAAAAGGAATGAGTGGAGGGACAGTGTTTTAAGAAGATTTCACTATGTCCACAAACGCCGCCTGCCGCTCTACTAATGGTGAGTAGCCTGTAGTGTTTAGTTTCAGACATACAGTAGGTGTTTAGTTTCAGCAGCACATACAGTAGGTGTTTAGTTTCAGACATACAGTAGGTGTTTAGTTTCAGCAGCACATACAGTAGGTGTTTAGTTTCAGACAGTAGGGTTAGTTTCAGCAGCACATACAGTAGGTGTTTAGTTTCAGCAGCACATACAGTAGGTTTAGTTTCAGCAGCACATACAGTAGGTGTTTAGTTTCAGACATACAGTAGGTGTTTAGTTTCTGCAGCACATACAGTAGGTGTTTAGTTTCAGCAGCACATACAGTATGTGTTTAGTTTCAGCAGCACATACAGTAGGTGTTTAGTTTCAGCAGCACATACAGTAGGTTTTGCTGTGGTGGGAAAGAGTTTTTTTCCAACTTAGGAGGCTGTCCAAGGTCAAACTTTTTTTTTAATCCCGTTCTGTTTTCGAAACTAATCCACGCTTTTATGACCTCGCCTTGATTACTGTAATGCCTATACGTTGTGGCGTCAGTCAGGCCTCCCTCTTGTTTGCAGCTAGTTCAGAACGCCGCTGCCCGTCTGCTAACGGGAACACGAAAGCGGGAGCACATTTCCCCTGTGCTGGCTGCCCTCCACTGGCTTCCTGTGCGTTTTAGAATTGATTTTAAGGTTTACTGTTTGCTTTTAAATGTTTGAACGGCTCGGACCTGCTGGAACCTTATGTTCCCCCAAGGTCCCTCAGGTCCTCTGACCAGCTCCTCTTGGCTGTTCCAAAGTCCAGGCTGAAGCTTAGGGGGGACTGTGCTTTCGCTGTGGCAGCCCCAAAGCTCTGGAATGAGCTGCCACTGCATGTTAGGCAGGCCCCCACTCTGCAGTTTTTGAGAGACCTGCCTTTTTATGTGACATATTGTACTTGTTTTTATTGTGTGCTTTTATTAAATTGTTATGTTTTATCTTATGTTGTGGACTTTTACAGCACTTTGGTCAACTTTGTTGTTTTTAAAATGTGCTTTATAAATTAAAGTGGATTGGATTGGAGTAGGTGTTTAGTTTCAGCAGCACATACAGTAGGTGTTTAGTTTCAGCAGCACATACAGTAGGTGTTTAGTTTCAGCAGCACATACAGTAGGTGTTTAGTTTCAGACGTACAGTAGGTGTTTAGTCTCAGCAGCACATACAGTAGGTGTTTAGTCTCAGCGGCACATACAGTTGGTGTTTAGTTTCAGCAGCACATACAGTAGGTGTTTAGTTTCAGCAGCACATACAGTAGGTGTTTAGTTTCAGCAGCACATACAGTAGGTGTTTAGTTTGAGAAGGACTTAACTAAAAAGTTCAGGAATGAGTGGAGGGACAGTGTTTTAAGAGGTTTTCACTCTGTCCACAAACGGCGCCTGCCACTCTACTACTGGTGAGTAGCCTGTGGAGGAATTTAGTTCGCTTTTTTATGCACCTTATTTTTGTCAGTTCAGTTCAGTTTGTCAGTGAATTCAGAAGTGTTGGATAAATGGAGACTTTCCAAAGATATATATCCGTTCAGTCTGTTCTTGCAGAGACCAGTTGCATATTTCTTTCCTCTCCCCAAGGTCGTTCCTTTCCCCGGCCCTCACTGCCTCTCTGTCGGTGTGGATTCTACTTTCTTCAACAGACTTGACTCCCTACTCAAACTACAATGGATCAACTAGTAAGCTGGTCATTTGCAGCGATTGATCAAATTTTTTCTTCAAGGAAGCAGAGCGCAGCTGATCCGCTGTTTCCAGTCGGGACATTTCAAGCGGGCTTTGCGATTGACAGTTGGATTAAATGGGGCTCAATCTGCCTTTATTCTCGAGATTGAAGATGTTGAGGATTTGTACATCCTCACATTCATGCTGATCTGTATGGGAGCGATCGCTATCTGGATCTGTACAAGAATAATCGGAAAAGGACAATAACCGTCTGGACCGTCTGGTGACAGCTGTGGCCAGACTGGAAGTCTCCCACATGGAACTTGTAAAAAGACTCGCTGTCCATCAATCTGACGAACAATTGAGAGGTCAAGTCATGCTGGGGGTCGCGCAAGTCTGCTGGAGCATGAGGAATGCACAAGGTCTGTGCACAACAGGAGACACAGCGTTCCTTTACCCAACACCTCACCTCCCCCACCAGAACTGGCTCGTGCACTCCCCCCCCCACCTTTCCACCTCCCCCGGTCCCATCCCCTGGCGCTGCATGATGGCTGCCTCGGGTGAGGGATCACTCCCACCCCCCTTCAACCCTGTAACAACCCCATCCCACCCCCCCCCCCCTCCTCCCGTAAATGGCGCCACCTAGGCCGGCTGCCAGTCTGTTTGCGGTGGTGAATACGCATATGTTTGTCTCAAGGCTAGCCCTACATGTGTCATCAAAGCAGTTTTCAGTTGCCTCTCTGCTGTTTAGTTCAGCACCGTGGGCAGCGCCACGCAAGCCACAGCACCACTGTCCCAGCTGAAACAGATTAAAGGGAAAAATCGTTGTGCCCCCCCGAGAACATGTTATGCCCCCCCACTAATTTGTTTCTGCAGCCTGGTCTGAAACAACGTCATTTATGATTAATTGATTGTCAATAACGGCTTTCCTTAGTACAGCAGCATACGTTGATCAGGGCGTTGGCTATGAAAACAATAGACAACCAAGCTGAAATTGATGTTAAATTGCTCTTACCTGTGGCCGATGATAATCCAAAACGAATATTCCAATTATTTGATTGCCATCTGCTAGATCGTATGTCCATTTGGCCCATGCCATAACCCCCCACAGCATAATGAATACGGCGTCGGATTGACGATTCAATGCGATCGAGTGAAGATCTGATCCACATTACAAGAAAACTCCGCCCGGATGACTTTCAATGATGCACAGCCCCATACACAGAGACACAAAGGGAATGCAACATCGGCCGCATACCACCAGGCGGCGGTATCGGACCATTGCGATCTCAGACACATTGCCACACAGTACCACAGCATACCTGGATGATTTATGAATGGAAATAGCGAATAAAAGAGAACGATCCAATAACGAGTATACTCGTTGTTGCCGTTATTCGATTGGCGGGCTATAACGAGTATACTCGTCGTTGGCAGGGAAAGAGTTAATGAGCCAGTTCCAGCTGGTAAACATACTCTTTATCCAGTGGTGGAATGTAACTAGATTTTTTTACTCAAGTACTGTACTTAAGTAAATTTTCACGCTACTTTTACTTTATGTGAGTATTTTTATTTTAGGGAACTTTATACTTTTACTCTTACGTTTCAAAGGAAATATTGTACTTTTTACTCCTACATTTATTTGAAACCATCAGTTACTAGTTACTTTGAAGAAAAATATTTTAACATGGCAAAAATGTATGAAGATTATATACTTTCACAGCGGACATAATTAGAGCAGCATAACTGGACGACATACCTTTAACACAATCTATAGAGGTCAATGGATCGAGGATTAAATGCTCCCAACGTCATGTAGAATGCATACTTTTACTTTAGATACATTCAATTGCAAATACTTCTCTACTTTTACTTAAAGGAACACGCCAACATTTTGGCTTATCGTCTTCTCCAGAGAGATAAGAAGATAGATACCAGTTTCGTCTCAGTAGAAAGCTATCTGGCTGCATGTTAGCCTAGCTTAGCACAATGAATGGAAGCTGACATGACCGGTTAGCCTAGGGCCCTAGGCATTGTCCAACTAACACCTCTCCCGAAGGCTAACCGGTAGGGGTGTAAATATTTGACTCCACAACGATTTGATTACGATTACAATTCTTCAGGTACTAACTAACAAGATACACTACACCACTAAGGTGCCCATGTACATGTCGAAATTGTGTGTATTGAGTTGTACTGTATTGTACCCATTCTGCAATCTGTTAATAAAGTTTTCAATCAATCAAGCTCTTGAACTTGTTGCTATTAGACAAACTTGTTCTGCTTCTTCTTTGACTTCAGTGTTTTAAACCTGACTGAGGTTCCCTAGTTTTCTCCCAATCATCAGTCTCACTTCCAGAACGGTCTGAAGAGAGGAGCCGGCCATCTCTAGTTGGTTCTAAATCACCAGCTGGATCTATGTTACTGGCTGACACTCCATCAGGTTCTGTTTTCATCTCTTCAGGTAAGGTGCTGGCTGGAGGCTCTGCCTCTCTGTCTTTTTCTGCCTGGGTTTGGTTAAACCAGGGTAACCCACTCCTCCTATTAGTATTCCTACTCTTGTTATGTGGGGACTCAACAGACACAGGACGTCCCCCGTTTAACTTCTGAACCATAGTTTAAGAAACATAGGGTTAAACCATGAGGACAGGATTCTCTTCATCGTTTTCACTCTTCACAGGGACAGGAGTGGATGGGAATGTTATGATATCACCTTCCTCCAGACCTTGAAGCTGCTCTCCCTCCTGACTGGTAGAGTTCCTCCTGTTCCTCTTGAATCTGTAGGGGCTCTGGCTCAGACTGGGGCTCCTCTCCTGCTGCTCAGGGGGAACCTCCTCTTCTGTGGGGCGTCTGGAGAAACGGAAACAGTATGAAAATTAAACATAGGAAAGAGATGGTTCATCCTTTCAATAAATAAATTTTAAATATAAAGATACAGTAGATAACTTTTCAGCATTAAGTGAAACTCTCCAGCTGAGAGCAAAAACATGCTATAAATTGTGTACTACAGTAAACACAAAATGTAGGAAAACGCGTTCCCCTAGCGGGAACGCTGAAAAGGTGTTTTCGTTTTGGAAACTCGCCGACAATGGTGCCATGTAATCTGCGGCAAAAGAATAACCTTCAAGTACCTCCCCAGACCCATTACCGGCTCCAATGTGAGCCCTTTTAAGGCCATGGTTACACTGGGCTAAAACAGGAATGCAATTTTGGCAGGAAAACGCGTTCCCCTAGCGGGAACGCTGAAAAGGTGTTTTCGTTTTGGAAACTCGCCGACAATGGTGCCATGTAATCTGCGCAAGCCAGATACGGAGCCGTTTGTACTCAATGCCCATGCGCAGTAGAGACCCGCACGGTTATTTCCAGTGTTTACAGCAGAGCTGTACCAAGTAGCTGCGGCTACCAACGTGTTGTCAAGTTATTGTTATAAGGAGCCCAGTCCAAAACTAGAACAGTCTGCATACCCTTAACAATTGTGTGTATTGAGCCGTATTGGATTGTACCCATTCTGCAATCTGTTAAAGTTTTCATCCATTTCTAATAGCGTTAACGTTACTACATTAACACTTTCAGAGCCTTTGCTTAACCTTGATTTATCCCGTTGAATGCCCACCATCCACTTCAATGTTAGCGTTAAAAACATCTAATCTATGTTTTAAATTATGGCTGTGTAATCTGCCCGTCGCTTATCAATGACTCGTTTTCCAGTCAACATTGTCGAAGCGGATTGTTTTTTTATTCGGTTCATTTTCGTTTTATAGCATTTTGAAAAGCCCTCGTTTTCAAGGAAAATATAAAGATTCCATGATAAAAGACAGTTACTGGAATATTCTAGAATACACAAACTTTGTAATTTTTCGGCCTATTTATGAATCATTTTCAAATAAACGCTAGATTATCGATGGTATATGTGTACGTATGCACGCTAGAGACGCGAGCTGAAAAATCGATTCTCTTATTTCCTCATAAGCGATTGCGCACACACAGACGCATCACACATAGGGCAAACGCTGAGATCTCAGCGAATACAACTCTGATTATCCCAAGACTGGTAAAATAGATTCCTTACCTCAGATCAGATGTTCTCCAAAAAGATCATTCCAAATATCGATCATGCTTATTGATTGAGTATTGGCTGCTGTGAATATATATTCCAGGCTGATTCCCATCCCGCGATGACTTCCATGTTGATCAGACTTCTTGCCAGCACAAGGAACCAGCTGGCTCCGCCTCTACATATCTACAGATCCCAGGTCAGTCTAAGCGACTGACCTGCAGTTACACAGGGATAGACGATAGGGGGCGCTTTTTTCCATTCTGAGCTACTGGAGGAGCTGCTGTACCAACGGGAGACTCGGTTGATGAAATATGAAATCAGATCGCTAATAAAACAATAAAACGATATTTGTCGTCGTGGGCACTCAACGGGGGGGCTGATAAAACGAGATATGTCGTCCGTGGCACTGAAAGGGTTAATAGCCTCGATGCTAACTATATACATGGAGAATGTCATTCACATTAGCATGTAGCTAACAACACCGGAGATCTTTTTGTGAGACTTGGTGGTAAATTGTGTTGGTTTTGTTTTATTGCACTTTTATTGCACTTTCTTTGCTGAAAAATAAATGCTACGTTGGTTAACACTTTGGTTGCCTAAGGTTAAATTCATGATATACCATAGATTGCCAGCGCTATTTGTCTATGGAGAAAGTCCCCTTCTTTGCAGGGCTATAACTTTTTAAATTCTATTGCTACATTGCCATTATTAGGGCCCATTCAAAGTCCTATATGTATTGTTCATTGTGTAGCAACGTTAAACTTTTTCATTCACATATTCATAGTAAAGTATGGTCTAATGTATAAGTATGTTTTCATCTCTTTCTGCAGCTTTCTCCAGAACGTGATATATAGCCCCAAATGCATTATATTGATGATGAAATACAGTTTGATGGCAATCAGCGCGATATAAAAAATTCCAACTAGACGTACTTCTAGAAGTTACTACACGTCATCTGATGTTGACCGGATGGGCGAGGGGGCGTTTATAATTCCGTGGGCAGCGTTATACCAATCATCTAATGTGGGTCAAATGTTGATAATAGCAGTTAGTATTGAAGACGGTAACGTTACACGCTAAAACTCACCCCAGTCTCCGCGCGCCGTTGGGCGATCATCGTCGAGTAGACATTTTATCATTATGGGATATATTTTTACCCGGTCCATCTCCAGCTTGTATAATGGTATATACGTCCAAATCATGTTGTTTATCGAGTTATTGCCAATCGATCACCGTGTAGCGGGACGAGCCAGAGTCCCATGAACCATAGCGAGCGCCCGGAAGTACTACGGTCGTCATGACAACCTCTATTCAATATCCTGTGTGGCGATTGCGCCGATCGGCCACCAGATGGCGCTCCTGAACCGCCAGAGAGCTCAGTGGGTCCTGCTGGTGGATCTCAGGCCAGCGGAGGGACATTATGAATCCGATCGCAGATTTTTGAAATATTGATATAAGGACGCTGTACAGCGTCCCCCGGCAACTTTAGCATGGCCAGCAAAGACGTGAGAAGACGTGTCCCGGCAGTCAAAGTGTTAAATGGCTAACGTGAGGTATTTAAAGATGGTGACTTTGTTGTTTTTAAGCAGGAAGTGTAGTGAGCGTTCAACCTTTTCTGATTGGTTGAAAATGGCCTTCATGTCTGAACTACATTGCCACCTACTGCTTTGGCATTGTACTACATGTATATACATCACTGTGCTCAGGAGGCAAAACGATGTCTAACTTGCCTGCCATTACGTAGCGTTCTGAAAAGCGAAACTGAAACTGAAAACTGAAATGAAAACTGGCCCCTAGTGTAACCGCAGCCTAAGTGTGAGCACAAGACACGCATCTTCAAGTACCTCATTGACCCAATTACTGCTTGGCTACAAAGCGTCAAGCAAACCCGTTCTATAGACCACTGCAACACTTCCGGTTTCTGACATGAGGAAAGCCCTGCGTTTGAATGCAGACCGAAGGAAATAACCTTGCTCAAACTGACAGCCTCGTGTAAAATATACCCTACGAGGCTCCCTGGGACTCCGGGAAGTAGAGCGAGCTCTGCATCCCTCATCAACGAAAACACACGCTGTGCGCATGTTTATTGCTGAAAACGGATGCAGAACTCGCCGGTCGCTGTGGTCTCCGGGCTACGTCCTGTTTGAAAATGAGCCACACGAGAACCACTGTGACTCAACTTCACAGGGGGGGGGGGGGGGGGTCACCAGATAATTTAACACATTTATCGGGCCACTTACATTTTCAGAGTTAGTAGCGCGGCCCAGTGCCAGAGGAAGAACCGAGCCCCTGTCGTATAAAGTACTAGGGGATGAACGATGAGCAGACACAGTGGAATGAAGGCGCTGATCTACTGTCTGAAATATGATGTCTGCACATCATATTTGCATAGACGCACACCTGCCGGGGTCTGTCGGTATTTCGGGCACACTTTAGGAGGTGAAATGACTGCTTGTTTGTAACACAAATGCCGTTCGGCCGAACGGATTTTCTTTTTGAGAAAAGAAAACATTTGTACAGACGTGGAGGACACGGGTGTTACCCCAGTCTCCACAGCACATCTAGGCCATGTCCAGACTAAAACGATTTCGGTCGTATCAGGCAAAGTATTTGATAGTTTGCACCATTCAGCCACACGGAACTGCATTCTGGCAGCCTGAAGACGCTACTTTCTGATACCAGCTCCCAGAGTGCGCAATTCTGAAGACGCCTGAAGACGCCCCCCATTGCGTCACCATCTTTACAAGCAAAACACGTCTTCTCCTGAACCGATGACGCGATAGCCCACCTCTCCCTTACCCCGCGTGTGAAAACATCACAACAACAATGGCATGTACAGCTAGTCTTCCTTTGCGCCCTTGGGTGCCCTGGGGGGCAGGGGTCTTAGCGTCGCCGGTCGAGGGTCTCGCAGCAGAAACTAACAAGACAGCGCTCTCCCTTCTGGCTGCGCGGCGTGGAATGTTGCTGGACGCCTGGGTCTTGCAGCGCTTGGAGTTGTCTTACAGGCCGCCGACACCTCCTCAATGGATGAATCGAATGGTCCATGCTTGGAGAGGGGGGTCATGAGGGGAGGAATCTTTGCATCAGTCTGTGCATCATGGTTGTAAGCGCTGTCACTTTTCCCAGAGGCTATAGCCTGCAAGATCCCCCACCATGCCATGGGGGACAGGCATCGGCGAGGGCACAGGGAGTGGGACACCATTGGCTGTGGCCGCAGCTGCCATAATACTGGGGAAGACGAGCAAGTGTCACGGGTGGGGGTGTGTGTGTGCTGATGTACCTGCTGGACCCTGAGAGGAGGACACGCCCCAGTGATGGTCTTGTGAGGATCTATATGCTTACCTGGCAGTGTGTCAGGCAAGTGCGCATGCAAAAGATTAATTTATTATAATTTCCTATAGCAGTGCCATGCTATGCTGTCTATTCTTCCCTGGTCAGATGAGGTCCATGGAGTTCCAGTGGAGAGGGGAGGAGCCGTCCTGCTGAGATGGTGATATGTGCGGGAGCCAGTGACAGCAGGCGAGTACAGGGCCACCAGGTGTGGGTAGTTGATTTCATTGATGAATCTACACATGGTGCCTCTCTCTTACGTTGCAGGGGTGTGCCACTGGAGGGAGCAGCGGATTGGCTGGTGGGCGTGTAGGGGCGGTGCCATGAAGCCCCGGGAGCTGGTCAAAGGGAAATGCGTTCTTGACAGCTGCAGAACGAGAGTCGGAAGGTCGACACCGGAAGACGCCGAGCTGCGGGAATACTGGGACACGCAACTCTTTCGTTGTGCTTTTTTCCCAGTGGAACATTTCCTGCTGCCTACTGCTGTGTTCACCCTGCTGTAGAACGAGTGGAGCCTCAAACAAGAGATACATTATTGCAACGCTGCACCCCATGAGTAAAAGGGATACAACATATCAGAATGGGCGCCTGACAAGCAAACTGTTTCCAGAGCGGTCGGTGGAGGAATAAGCGAACTGTGATTTGGAATCGTGAATGATATTAACTGTCGAGCTGTGGATTATAAGAACGGTATTAATTTAAGTAACTAAGTAAACTGTGGAAGATTGGAACGCAGTATCCTGGACTCTTCTCCCTCTGTGAACTGCCTCTCTCTTGTGTATCGAGAATATTGAAAGTGTGCATTGTGACTCTAAACCCACGAACGGGAGACTTGGCTTTCTTCTGACTGTTCTCTCCCTTGCAGGCGGGAGGACATTACGATACGCCCTCGCTTGGAGTACACTAATTCCCTGTTGCCGACGGAACGTTTTTTTTGCCCGAAGGCGTGAGGGGCTACGAGAGCGGGAGGGGGAGGAGTCCTCCCGGTCCTCGCCTTCGGGCCCCGGTCTTTATTATCTTTTTGTATTTTTGTAACCCAGCGCTGCTACTGCCCAAACGTATAGGCTAGGACGTGGAGAGGAGCATTCTGGCCTATGGCATAACCCTTAGTGTTCAACATCACCCACTACCCTACAGCCCCCTTATCTTTTATATATACATTATATTCAGTGTTCATTATTTTAATATTACTATTCATCATTATGTGCCGTGCCTCCCTGGGATAAATAGTGTGATATACGCCCAGGCTTTTGCCGTGAAGTGTGAGAAAGTGTGTGGTGATACTTTGGACAAGTAGTGTGATAGTGTCCAGACCTGTGTGCAGTGCAGCACCTTCTCTCACGTGTGTAGTGGTTTAGGGGCAGGGCAAGTAGGTGGGTGGGAATAACAGCTGGGGGGGTTGACCTATAGTGCAGGGAGCGTCTCCTTTCTTAACTACCCTAGGCCTAAGGGCATGGTATTTTAGTTTAGTCTAGTAAATTGTTATTTAAATAAACTTATGAATTTGTGTGCTATATATTATATTTTGTAATAAAGTGTTACGTATTGTTTCTCGAACATTCTCTCCTTGTCTTGCTTGTGGTCCTGGGGGAATCTGGTATGGGATGATCAGCTGAGCTCTTTGGGAAAGTACACCCGTACGCTTGCACCTCCTAGCTGTAGACTGGGGTACTTCCCATTGGGGTCTGGTGACATTCTTTTTTTTTATCCACTTTTTCTCCCATTTTCTATTTTTCTCCCATCCCAATTTTTCGTATCATCCAATTCAACCCTCCCCTGTCTGTGAACGTTGTTTCATGCCTCCCACAAGCCGGCTGCAATGTGGACTAAGTCATGCATAGCACGAGTCCCCTCCGATACTCGAGGTAACAGCAGTCGCATCTTTCCACCTGCGCGGCTCAATCTTTCAGCGTCAGGGGTCTGGGCTTTGGAGGGGCCCCGCCCCCGTCGCTTCCTGATTCTACTGCGCAGGCGCACCAACCGACCTGTAGGAGTCGCTGTCCACAACGCCCGATCCCCACCCATCAGTTTCCCTCCCCCTAATACTGCCAATGTGTATTAGTGCGGACGACCAGCTAAACTGAAAGCAATGTGGAGCGCTGGGCTCGAAGAGTGCCAGCGACGACATATCTCGTTTTATCAGCCCCCCCGGTGAGTGCCGCCAACGACAAATGTTGTTTATTTTTATTAGCGATCTGAATTCATATTTCATCAACTGAGTCTCCCGTTGGTCATCTATCCCTGTGTAACTGCAGGTCAGTCGATTAGACTGACCTGGGATCTGTAGATCTGTAGAGGTGGAGCCAACTGGCTCCATTGTGCTGGCGAGCCATCTGATCAAGAGGGATCTGATCGCGAGACGGAAAGCAGCGTGGAATATATATTTACAGCAGCCAATAATCAATCAATAAGCGTGATCGATATTTGGAATGGCGATCAGGAATTGGAATAATCTTTTTGGAGAACATCTGATCTAAGGTAAGGGAGTCTATGTTACCAGTCTTGGGGTAATCGGAGCTGTATTCACTGAGATAACAGCGTGTCCCCTATGTGTGTATGTGTGTGTGGCTGTGTGATCTTGAGGAAAGGAGAGAATAGATTTCTCAGCTCGCGTCTATAGCGTGCATAAGTACACATAATACTATCGATAATCTAGCGTTTATTTGAAAACGATTCATTATTAGGCCGACAAATGATAACGTGCAGTGTATTCGAGAATATTCCAATAAATGCCGTTTATGGGGGAATGTTAAAATGTTCCAAAAGATTTAGAGAGAACGATAGCTTTTCGAAATGCTATAAAAAAAAAAAAAAAATCCGTTTCGACAATGTTGACTGCAAACAAGTCATTGATAAGCGACGGGCAGATTAGACACATAGCCATAATTTAAAACATAGATTAGGCGTTTTTAACGCTAACATTGAAGTGGGTGGTGGCATTCAACGGGGTAAATCAACGTTAATCAAAGGCACTGAAAGTGTTAAAGACCCAGGACCACAAGCAAGACGAGGAGAGAATGTTCGAGAAACAAGTGCTTTGATTAATTTCCTCACTTGCGTTATTTGTTCTTAGGCAGCATTCTAGATAGCAGTAACTGCACACGGCATGGCCCACAATGGCGGGGCAACAGGGTCTCAGTGGTCTGGTCTTGTATGCAGTGGGCTTGGCAGAATGTATTGTTGAAAGTGAAAGACGAGGAGGAGACTATAGTTTGCAACTAACTGCTACGTTAATGTTAGCATTAGCAACTAGCTAGCTGTCAAATCATCTCTAATTTATTCTCGCATCCCTTTACTTCTCACGCTGGACACTAATGCAGGAAACAATCCCACCATTGCCACCAATGTAACCGAGGAATAGTCCGCCTATACTTTCAAACTATACTGTAGTAAAATCAAATCACGGGAGAATTGATGTGTGTGTGTGTGTGATATAGAGGGGGGGTGAGAGAGATGAGGAAGGGGCAAGAGAGAAAGAGAGCTGGGAGAGTTCTCAGCCCTTGTGTGGGTTAATGTAACAAGTTCCTAACGTTTTCTTTCCCCTATTATTTCATGCACTTTATTCATTGTTTTAAATTATTATTTTCTTTTAAGTTATTTTGTGCATCACTCTGTTTTGAATTTGATGCAAATTTGCAATACATGAGGGTCATCCTTTTGTGTTAAATGGCTGCATAAAGCAAGCATTTGTTGACTCATGTTGATAAGAATATTAAAACTGAAAAATATCAGTTTATGGTAAAAAAAAGAAAATGCGATTAAATTGTGATTAATCGCGAGTTAACTATGGACAATCATGCGATTAATCCAGTTAAATATTTTAATCGATTGACAGCACTAATAATAACATAGAACACATTAAATAGCTTACATAAGTCTAACCAGCTAGCACTAACATTAGCTTGTTTTTGTTTAGAAAAAGCTCACGGCAATTTATGAGGCTGTAACTGAGTGGCGAGACTGAACAAAAAAGTCTAAATCGAGACTAAACGAATAAAGGTGACTAAATATGATAAACTAAAAAGAGCATTTGACACATGACTAAGACTAAAACAACATTTTTAAATAGCTGACGAAATTAACACTGGTCTGAATAGACGATGACACACCAGGGCAGTGGGGGCTGGTGAATTCTTCTCCAGGGGGGGCGCTATACCAAAAATGTTGCAAACATGTACCGAGGACGTATCACAATGTCACACACAAACACGCGTGTGCACGCATTGGCGAAACCACACACTGAGTATAGCCTACTATCACCATTGCCATCAATCAATATATGATCACAGTCCATGTAGCCAGGTTTCCAATAGCGCCTACACAAACACGCACACCCCGATCTCGCTCTCTCTCGTATTCAGAATCCGTCCAATAATAATCACAGATGTATATCTTGTCATTTGAAACAAGTTACCAGCTATCGTTACAAGACCTAGTATACAGTATATACCAGTGCGTTTTGTCTAGCGCCCTGGATGCCCGACGTCAATCACAAACGAGGGGGAGGAGATTAGAATAGCATGCAAAAAACAATGATTTATACTATATTTATTGCTATATTAACGTTATTGTGCATTCTAACACTATGATCGCCGGGAACGAGTTTTCACGTCATTCCGAGCCATGCTCATTCTGCCGAAGACACCGTAACTCGTCTTTGATGTCAATATTTAAAAAATCTGTCATCGAAATCATATTTCCTTTCCGGAGCCCTGAGACACAGTGCAAAGCTCCACTCAACTCTCTAGCGGTTCAAGAGCGCCATCTGGTGGCCGATCGGCAGATCGCCAGCCGGAAATTAACCTTTGAACCGGTAGTGCTCATCCATATGTGGTCCGGCCACTCGCTATCGTTAGAGAGACTCCGTATATTGACAGTGAACATCGATCGGTGCAAATAACTCTAAAAAACAACATGATTTGGACGTATATACTATTATACAACCTGGAAATGGATCGGGCATTTCTCCATCCCATAATAGAAAGAATTCTGTTCCACGCTCATCTGCCAGCGGCGCGAGGAAGCCACGGTGAGTTTCAACGTTATTTTCTAACGTCTTCTATACTAACTGATCTGATGAACATATGACCCACTCTGGATGAATCATCTAACGCTGCCCACGGAATTATAAACGATCCTCCGCCCATCCGGTCATCATCAGATGATACGTAGAAACTTCTAGAAGTACCTCCAGTTGAAATTTATTATCTGGCACAGATCGCTATCAAACTGTATTTCATCATGCATATAATGCATTTGGAGCTATAAATCAAGTTCTGGAGAAAGCTGCAGAAAACGATAAAAACATACTTATACTTTAGACCATATTTTAGTATGAATATGTGAATGAAAAAGTTTAACGTTGCTACACCCTGAACAATACATATAGGACATTGAATGGGCCATAATAATGGCAATTTAGCAATAGAATTTAAAAAGTTATAGCCCTGCAAAGAAGGGGAACTTCTCCATAGACAAATAGAGCTGGCGAGGGATGGTAAATTATGAATTTAACCCATGGCGATTAAAGTGCTATTAGTAATTATTATTCATTTTAAACATGTTTAGTTTATTTTTAGGGCTTCAAGCCTTCAAAATATCTAAAATAAAAAAACAAGTTCTTCTTCTCCTACTCTCTTATTGCTCTCAACCAGGGGGGGCGGCGCCCCTAGTGGCGAGTCGCCACTGCACCAGGGAAGACGGCCCGGGAGTGGCTCTATGGTCCCGGACTCGCCCGGCGACCCGTATTCCACCTCCACAGACTGCCCGCTTTGCTCGGTGCACTGAGTGTAGGCTTCAACCCAGGGCCGGGGGTCCCTCTCCCGCGAGAAGGACTCACCACAACCACGGGGCAGCTTGAGCCCTCCACCAACCGCTGCAAGCTCTCCTCGGGCTCCAGCGATCTTCCGGGGAAGGATCGCCGGTCCAGGAATACTCCATGACGAGCGGCGGACAACAAGCACTGAAAGTGCTGGGGGAGTCCTGAAAAGGACTTTTTGGGTGGTGGTATATCCATCTCTAGCTAACGGTAACAATAACACAAACTCTCAATGCTGCAGGTGCTTGTGAACAGCCTTTTCGCGTGAAAAAACTAGGAACGGTGAGCATGGCCACTACACCGAGTTATATACTACCGGAAGTGGGTGTGGGTATGTAGATAGGGAGCATGAAAGTTTTTTTTCAATGTGCGCCATAGGCGTGAGCCTAATTCTATCTTTCATGGAATACTCTTCAGCTGCAGGCTGTCTCTCGCTGACTCGGTATTTGTATTCTAGATATTTTCATAGCGAGCTCCAAGAATGTTTGAATGTACCCCTCCAATGTACAGGTTCTTCCCCTTCGGATGTATATTTTTTTCATGGTCTCTTTTTCTTACACAGTACCGTATTTGTATGGCTTGTATGTCATAAATGTCTTGATGAATTGAAAATGGAGGACCCTTATGTAAACAAGACTAAAGTCCTTTTCTGGTCTTCATCCTCTTAGCAGTTGTTAGTATTGAGCTGTACTGTATTGTACCCATTCTGCAATCTGTTAATACAGTTTTCAATCAATCAAAACAACAGAATCAGATAATATAATAAAATGTTATATATCATTTTATATTGAGTAACATTATAATTTACTTAATTTTGAGGTGATATAAATGGTATAAAAAGGTGATAGTGTAAGGCGTGGCTGGGTGGCGCAGCGGACATTGCACTTGTCACCAACACAAGATACATGCAAGCAACGTTCAAGACAGGGGAGGGGATAATTGGCACGGCTAAAATTGGGATGGGAGAAAAATAGAAAAGAGGAGAAAAAGTGGATAAAAAAAAAAGGTGAGTGAGTTTGAAATGTTCCTCCATTTCCTCCCTTTGCACCTAATCTACACATCGCGAAGAATTCACAAAAATATATAAAATAATAATTTACTTATTTAAATCCATTGTTCCCAAGACATTATGACGACTTGCACCTTTGCAAACGGTGTTCATTTCTTAACCCTGATTGTTGGTGAAGAATACTCATGCCAGTCGGCACACACTGAAATAATTGTATTCAATGTCACTGACCAGGGCAGGACATGTCCCCCCATCTGCAGCATATAAGCCTTTGCAACAGTTTATTTTCCCGCTGGAAGAGCCACTGGGTAGGCTTAAATGCCCTGATCGAGGAGCCAATCCGGTGCTTCTGTCACAGGTCGATGAAATCAACCTGGACTTGGTTCTTTAGACTCCCAACACAGTAACACAACAGGACAATAGATTAAGGTGTAACACAGTAACACATCAGGACAATAGATGAAGGTGTAACACAGACAGTAGTATAACACAGCAGATGATGGGGTAACACAGTAGGACAACAGATGGAGATGTAACAAAGGTTATCCTATAACCCTAGTTACATGAGTTCTTGCAAGCGTTCTGCTCTATGGGATATTACCTCATTACTTTGAAAGATTCCCGGGAGGCGCTGTAGGCTGCGCTGGCTGCAGCTCTGTGGCGCCGTGCATTGGTGGCCGCCGACGTCGGGGGGGGGGGTCGAAGGGAGTGTTGGCAGGGGACCGACCGCTGCTCCTCCATCTCCCTGCAGGTGACCATCACCTCTTCGATGGCGGAGCCGAAGAGACCATCCTCGGAGAGGGGGGCCAGGAGGAGGGGCAGTCTCCTCCGCTCGTCCAGCGACGCCTGCTCCAGCCACAGGTGCTGTTTGGTCAGGGTGGCCAGAGCGCACATCTTCCCCGCAGCTATGGCCTGGAGCTGGGTCAGGTGCAGGATTGCACCCAACGCCTGCGCATGGAAATAGCGCTGCTCCGGGCCCATGTCCTCCCCGCTCGCCATCGGCCCCGACTGGAAGCGCGCCAGCTGTGCGATGTTGGTCATCGCTGCTAGGTTCTGGGTCGAGGCGATGTAGGGCTGGTCGGACCAGTAGGCCAGCTGCCGGGCCGTCCTCCCCTTCGGTAGAGGCTTCTTCCGGGGCTCCCACACCATCTCAGGGCAAAGGACGGATGCCAGCGGTTTATCCAGCCGTGGCATGCCGTCCTTCAAACCCTGGACCAGACCCTCTTACCTGTGTAAACGGCAGGTAGGAGAGGGTCAGGCCTATGATGCGGGTCACCACCTGTCCCCGAGCTACGTACATGGCTGGGAAGGCCGGGCACACTACGCTTGGCTCACCCAGCGGGTGGTGCTGGAAGACATGGCCCACCATGGCATCGGGGACAGGCGTCGGCAACGGGGGTAGTTGGCAACGGGATGCTGTTGGCGCGCGCCGCTGCCATGAGCTCGGGGAAGAAGAGAGCCAGCAGCTCTCCCTGCCGTCTTTCCAACGCCGCGCTCGCATCTCTTGCGGTCGGGGAGCTGAACTCACTTGGCAGGTGGGAGCTGAACCCTGACGCAGCTGAAGAGGCGTCCCGCCACGGAGCTGGGGACTCAAACCCCGACTCCGTGAGCGAGGTTTCGTGGCGTGGAACCAGGCCCGGGGTCCCGATTCCGCTGGGGCGTCGAAAAGAAATCCCCCCGCCCCCTCCATATAATCCTCAGTCTCCATCGGATGCAATGGAGAGGAAACGGGGGAACCGCCCTCCGGTGCCAGCTCCTCCGCAGAACCGAACGCCTCCGGTCCTGCGTACTGTACTCCGTCGCCAGACCACCCGCTCCATTCGCTCACCGCCGGATGGCGGGAGCGAGCAGAAGCGGAGAGCTTGCGCCGCAAGTCATCCTCCACCAAAGAGACCACACCCGGGCTAGCCGGGGGTCTCCCGATGTGGACGCCGGAGCCGGAGGGCCTCCTCATTGAAGAGGGGTGCTCAACGGACTCCGGGCGGTGCGCACCCAGCTCCGCATACCGCCGGGGCTCACCCTCTCGCCACGAACGTGGGAGTAGGGAACCCCTGCAGTGCACAGAGGCGGTTGCGATGGAGAACCGCTGGTGGAGCCCAGAAAAATGCTTCCCGGGACCCGATGGTGATGCCATTCTTCGTAAAAAGCAGCAACACAAAAACGAATCTATAAACACTCGCTTGCCGTGTGCCTGTAGCAAAACACTTCCTGAAGTGAAAGAAACGGGAAGGCGGAAGTATGGTCACACCCCTCGCTTATAGGCGGACAGGGTGTGGCCGGACAAGTGTAAAGTGCATGTAGCGGAATCTTTCAAAGTAACGAGGTAATATCCCATAGAGCAGAACGGGAGCAAGGAACGAAATGTAACAGCAGACAACAGATGAAGGTATAACACCGCAGGATAACAGATGAAGGTGTAACACAGCAGATCAACAGATGAAGGTGTAACATAGTAACAGCAGGACAACAGATGAAGGTGTAACACAGCAGACAACAGATGAAGGTGTAACAGTAACACAGCAGACAACAGATGAAGGTGTAACACAGTAACACTACAGGACAACAGATGAAGGTGTAACACAGTAACACTACAGGACAACAGATGAAGGTGTAACACAGCAGGACAACAGATGAAGGTGTGACACAGTAACACTACAGGACAACAGATGAAGGTGTAACACAGTAACACTACAGGACAACAGATGCATGTGTAACACAGCAGGACAACAGATGAAGGTATAACACACAGTAATCAAATTATGTTAAGTAAAACCTACAGTCCAATAAATGCCATTTATACAGGGGGGAACTACGTTAAAACTAACCATTCTCATACAAAAAAAGCTTTATTTTGCACATAACAGATGTCAACAAATATTTACAACACAAATCTGTTTTTGTGTGATAATTGTTAGTTTTAACGTAATATTGTGCAAAATCGTGCTTTTATTTTGAAGAAGTCGGGCCGGAAGACATCATCTTGTTTTCGCTGGATGAACACAACACACAGGCTACGAAACACAGTAGCTAATGGTTTAGCTTCGGAGCGAATCATAATTGTCTTATTTGATTCTTGGAAAATGTCTAGAATACAAATACTGAGATTGGTAGTTAATGAGCGACTAACTGCAGCCGTTGAAGACATATTTGGGTTCTTTGAAAGAGTTGTTGTGGAATATGAAGGAGAGATTAATCGCCAGCGTAAACTGCTGAATCTGCTAATGCCTGAGATGAGAACAGGTTTGTAAACATTACATAGTCCTTTGAACGTGAAGTTATTCTCACACCATGTATCTTATTGACGGAGACCAGCCGACCATTTCACAATGTCGGAAGTAAACAACTTCCTAGGGCGCTGACTGGGAACCTAGAATTCCAAAATTATTTTCGACTAGGACGTGTGACTACATAGAATTCGGTGCAGCATTCGAATCCAGATGGAATACTTAGTTTTCGCTGCGAATTTGGATCCGAAATGCAGCCAAAGCCTTTGGTTGCATTTCGGATCCGGATCCAATCCATCTGGTTATCTACACGGGAGGAAGGACAAGCCAAACACCACCATTGGAAATTGAACGGCCCATATTATGATATTTGCTATATTAAACTTTTTTCATATGGCTCTTCCTCAAATAGAGCTAGCGTTACGTAATCTGACACTTGCACTGCATTTGCAGGTGATTTGTTATGCCAAAATAAGTGGTAACTTAAATGATCGAAACACATAGGAAAACGTCATGGTGCATTCGGTCGGTCTTCTTCAAGTCGGAAATGTATCACGTGACCAAAGGGTTTATACGAGGTGATGGCGTTCGGGCGAATGAATGAATGAAAACTTTATTTAACAGATTGCAGAATGGGTACAATACAGTACGGCTAAATAATTGTTAAGGGGATGCAGACCTGAGAAAGACGTTTGTCTTGTTTCCATCAGGGTCCCCCATTTTCAATTCATATAGACATTTATAACATACACAACATACATGACATTTATGGCATAGGGACATATAGGTATTTAGTACTGATACATTTGTGACATAAGCGGTATTCAAATATACAGTACTGTTACCCCTAGATCCTGACAGAGTATATACATATGATGGGGAGGGGACTGTACATTAGGAGGGGGTGGGTGGGTGGGAGGGAAATATACATACGGCGGGGAGGGAATACATGCGGTGGGGAGGAGACTGTCTATTAGGAGGTGGTGGGGGTTTTGGGCATTTACGGTGGCCAGTTTCGAATTGCAGCCTCCCGTAGGTGCTCTTTAAGAGCGGTTTTGAATGTGGGCAGGGATTCACATTCCTTTACAGCTTTGGGTAGGGCGTTCCACATTGTTGTGGCATAATTGCGAAACGTGTTTAGTCCCTTGTTTGAGCCGAATCTGGGTTTAACATGATTTGTTGAGCTTCCTCTGGTGTAGTGGTTGTGGTATTCACTGACCTTTGGGAAGTATTTTGACATGTACATGGGCACCCCGGTCGTATAGTGTATCTTGTAGACCAGGCCCATTGCAAGTTGCTGTACTCTGTCGTCTACTCTAAGCCATCCTAGGTTGTCAAAGTGGGCAGGGGTGAGGTGGGTTCTGGGGTTCAGGTCAAGTAGTAGTCTGACCAGTCTGTTTTGTGATGTTTGTAATTTTGTTTTAAGCGCCTTTGAGGTGCTTTGGTACCATGAGGTGCACGCATAGTCATAGTCAGTGGTGCAGTGGCAAATTGACAGTAGGTCAAACGCTCCACGCGCGTGTGCGCGCGCATGCACAGTTTTTTTTGGCTGCTCTCGTCCTGCAGCTGGATACTATTGCCTCACAGCGCGGCCGTCAGCGCGCGGCCCAGAGAGCGCCGCTGGCTCTGCGGCTCTGCAGCTGCATGCTTCTCCGGGAGTCCGGTTGGATAATGCCATGTAAAAAGCGATTGCGCGTACTTCAGCCTCAGTGACCGAGGTATAACGCCGTTATACCGAGTTATACCAGCACTGCACCACTGGTCATAGTACCCTTGAATGAGTGCTCCTGCCAGAGTCTTCAGGGTATTCTTGTTTACCAGAGAGGAGATCCGGTACAAGAATCTAGTTCGTTGGTTGACTTTTTTTATTACATTGGATGCCATTTTGTCACAGGAAAGATTTGCCTCTAGGATGGAACCCAGGTAGGTAATTTCGTCTTTCCTTGTGACAATATTGTCACCCACTGTGACTGAGAAGCCGTCGGTCTTGCTGAGTTTGTTATTTGAACCGAAGAGAATGGACTCTGTTTTGCCCATGTGTAATGATAGTTTGTTATCAGCGAGCCATATGCAGATTTTGCCTAGTTCCGTGCTGAGGGTTTTTTCAACCTGCAACTTGTTCTTGTTAGAGACCAGCAGGGCTGAGTCGTCCGCAAACAGGAACAAGTTGCAGTCACAGGCTGACGACATGTCATTTGCATAAATTAGGAAGAGTAGCGGCCCTAGTATGCTTCCTTGTGGAACACCACAGCTCACTGTGAGGGGGGGGGATAGGGTACCGTTTACCTCTACCATCTCTCCCCTCCAGGTAGTTAGGTAAGTAAAGTCAGCACCAATCATATGTAAGGCATCATATTCAGCCTTCATTTCATGATGCAGGTGGTTTTGAGCTATCTTTAGGAATCCCAGCATGTCAACATCATGTTTCCAATGATGTTTCATGGTACACAATGTTCATGAAGTATGTTTGCACCACGTAAGGAGAAGGGTCAGTGAAAAGTCATAACTCATAAACTTGGGTATCATGGAACCTGTCTGTGTTTACTACTGGTATTTACCATTTGATCCTAGTGGAAGTTGCACTCAAACGTGTTGATGAGGACCGACTGAAGGCATGATTATTTTGGCATGGCAAGTCACCTGCAAATGCAATCATGTTACAGATTACTTAGCTCAGTTTGAGGAATATGCAGTGCTATATAGTATGATAGAATATTGCAACTTCACTGCCAATATCAAAGTCAACAAAGTAATTTCATGTCTTTACATTAAGTAAAGGTGAGCATTTGTTTTCTGGCCTGTTATGTTCTCACAAACTCATACTATGTGGTTGAGGCAAAATTAAGGGACTGTAAATTTGGCTTTTGCTCAAACAGCTATGTAATCTGACACTTGACCGCATTGCTGGTGATTTGCTATGCCAAAGTGACCTGGCAGGTTCAATTAGGGAAACCCATAAGAACCCTTAATTTGGCATAACGGGTCACGTGCAAATGCAATGACGTGTCAGATTATGTAGCCAGGGCTGTACGTTAACTTTTTTTGCACATAGCACTGGTGCTACAGAGGTTTATAGTTTTGTAGCACAGGCCAAAATCTTGTAGCACAAGTATAAAACGTGTTATATTTGTAACAGTCACAAATGTGCCTATTGTATTTGTGTTATTTAGTTGCAGTGCCATGTTTGGCTGTCATTTAGTATATCGCCATGTGTTATTATTACTATGATACTCTCATATGCTATTTTCAATTAATATCATAAACAACATAAGGAATATTAGCATAATTTTGAGTGGACTGAAGGAATGAGTCAGCGTTAATAGTTTTAAATGCAAATAATTTATTGAAACATAGAAGTGGGGTCGGTTGGGACACACACACACACAATGGGGGACCCTGATGTAAACAAGACAAACGTCTTTCTCAGGTCTGCATCCCCTTAACAATTGTGTGTATTGAGCCGTACTGTACTGTACCCATTCTGCAATCTGTTAAATAAAGTTTTCATTCATTCATTCACACACACTGTTTCAACTCACCACCCCTGCATCATATTGTAGTCTAGTCTGTCTTCAAACTTCCACTCCTCTCGAAACTTGTTTATATTTGAATATCAACATTATCTGTCCATCCTCAGTACTATAATATACTCCTGTCCTGACTAGTGACTTCATCATCTTTCCAAACGCACGCACACACACACAGGGAAGGGGAGAGAGTGCCCCCCCATTTCCCTTTCCCCAGTCCACACTGTGTCTGCTGGCTCTGCCTGTGATCAGGATTAGCTTGTTAGCTTGCTAACGTTGTAGTGATTGTAATGGTACATAAACGTTCATTTCGGGCAATGTGCGCATAAAGGAATGGCGACGGTGCAAAGCATGTAGATGCATTTGACCCGTTGCGAGAAAAAAAACCCACCACGGACTTATTTCGGGACGTGTAGGCGCACTGCTGTGTTAACGCAGCAGTGCGCAGCAACCGACCAACGCGCTGCTCTGCTTGCAGAAGGCGCACGGATAGGGCGGATATGACTCGTCGAGTTGTCACAAGAGTTTTTTCAAAATAAGATTATCATATGCACCTGAACGTTGCTAGCTTTCGGAGCCTAGCTGGAGCTGCGCGTGGGCAGAAATGAGACCCGCTACAGGATTTTCAAAATAAGAGTATCTATATGAACCGAATCCCTATCGCACCAGTGCTACTGAAGTAAATCCATCCATCGCACAGACCGCTGTTGCTGTAGCACGTGCGATATATATGTCGCACTGTACAGGCCTGATGTAGCTCTGTTTGAGGAAAAGTGATATGCAAATAGTGATGGGATTATAAGCAGTGCACTTGACTTTACAAACGATCAAGTGAATATTGCAACTTGAGTATTGCAATGATAAAGCCAGTGAAGTCATATTTAACTTTAAGTGTCCGTACTCTGCCCACTACACTTTTTTTTTTTTATCTACTTTGAGATGTTCCGATACCATTTTTTCCTTCCCGATCCGATTCCGATACCTAAGCTTTGGGTATCGGCCGATACCGATACTGATCCGATACCAGTGCATACATTAAAATAATTAAAAAATAAAAAAAAATATATAAATTATAAAACGTATTATTATTTTTTTTATACAGCTACTGTTTTATATATACTGTTTTTTTTTAGTAATAACTATAAAGTAATGGTATTTATTCAACAACAGGTGATTGTATAGATTAGTATTAGTATCAGTAATTGAAAACTATCTCAATGAGTTCACCCACGGAAAGGTTGTTGGCACATTAGTTCCACACGGACATTATTCGTTGCTGCACTTGCTTCCACAAGAAGGCTCCATTGGCTCTGTTGTTGTGATTTTTGCACAATAAATATTCAACATTCTCTTTTGAGACTCCGCCTCAGACTCTTATCATTTGGCACTAAAAGCTAAACATTGTCACCGATATGCTGTCCACAACATGTCATTAATTGTGTACGCGAGGTGGTCGATCAGTGATGACGCTAACGTGAGCTAGGTTAGCTAGCATGAGCTACCGGTAGATGGAAAGACTAACGTTACTGGTGAAAATGTGATTTAACTTGGAATACTCCTTTGCCAACTTGCTCTACTTTGCTTGCAGGTCTGCAGCCATTATTGCTGGATTATGAATAGCCCCAATTTTAGCCAAGGTAACGTTAAAGCTAGCTTTCGGTTAGCTGTTCAATGCTAATAACACCAGCCACCAAGCGAACCCAAAGAGCTCCCCGTCAACAGCGCTCTGTCGGGACGATGGCATTTTAAGAAAGTATCTGTTCTGCTGTTAAAATGACAAATGGCTTTGACACTTTAATTCACGGTCGATTAAGCACACGTTTGTTTTATAATGCGAGTAGGGTATATCTGCAGAGCCACAGAGCCCAACGTCCGCAGTGTTGATAAATTACGTCATATGGTATCGGAGCAAGGCTGTTAAACTTGCTAAGAGGATGTATGCCGACAAGATGGAGGCACAAATGGCACAGAATGACACAAGAGGCTTATGGCAGGGACTGAGGACTATAACTGACTACAAAGTCAGCGCCCCCTCAATGGGGAGCGACGACGACTGGGTACTGGACTTTCTGAGTGAAAGACCCCAGGCGGTCAGGGTGGGCGGTCAGACCTCCAACACCATCACCCTGAGCATCGGGTCCCCCCAGGGCTGTGTTCTAAGCCCCCTGCTGTACTCACTCTACACACACGACTGTGTGGCCAAGTTCAGCTCCAACTCCATAGTGAAGTTCGCAGACGACACGGTGGTGGTGGGGCTGATCTCGGACAACGACGAGAAGGCCTACCGGGAGGAGGTTGAGGTACTGGAACGCTGGTGCCAGGACAACAGCCTGCTCCTGAACATTGGTAAAACCAAGGAGCTGATCGTGGATTATAGGAGAGGACAGCAGGAGACGCACACACCACTGATGATTAACGGGGCTACCGTGGACAGGGTGAGCAGCTTTAAGTACCTGGGGGTCCACATCTCAGAGGACCTGACATGGTCAACACACATAGACACAGTAGTAAAGAAGGCGAAACAGCGCCTCTACCACCTGAGACAGTTAAGGAAGTTCAGAGTATCGGGCAAGATACTCCAGTCCTTCTACTCAGGAGCTGTAGAGAGCATCCTGACCGGAAACATCACTGCCTGGTATGGAAACAGCACGGCACAGGACAAGAAGGCCCTACAGAGAGTGGTGCGCTCAGCCGAGCGTACCACGGGTATTGCACTACCCCCCCTGCAGGTTCTATACAACAAGAGGTGCAAATCCAGAGCCTGCAGGATAATGAAAGACCCTCACCACCCCAATAACAGCCTGTTTCAGCTGCTGAGGTCAGGCAGACGCCTGCGAACCCCAGCTACTAGGACAGAGCGGCTTAGGCTCAGCTTCTTCCCCCAGGCCATCAGAGCCATGAACAATGAACATTGAGTGCTCAGAACATTGAACTATCCACACACAAGCACACATGAACACACACACGACACGCACGCTGTGCACGCTCACACACGAGCAGCCACTTAACACTTTAACATGAGCGGGCACACACTCATGTCGCACACACGCACACTTATGGCCAAAGGAAAGGACACTTTAAATTAGAATAACAGGAACAGTGTATTGCACTACCAAAGCTAACTAGCATGTCCCATATGCTCTGTAAATAACTATGTACAGATACCGAGATGTCACTCCATGTTACCTGTTACCTGTTCACTGCACAATGTTGTTTTTTCATTTTTTGATTCTATTATATGTTGTACCACTGTATTGCACATCGTTGCGGGCAAGACCACCCGCATTTCATTGTATACCTGTATGCCGTGACAATTAAAACTCTTGACTCTTGACTTGACGCCTCCCTTGCGGACCAGCTCAACACCTTCTACGCGCGGTTTGGTGCAAACAGTGGCGCTGCTAGCTCAACGGCTAGTGACGTCACTGGTGCGCCGGCTGTTGTGGAGGGGGGGGGGCATCCGCGGGGGGGCGGGGACGCTCTCTCATTGACGGTACACAGTGTGAGAAGAGCATTTATGCAGGTGAACACCAGGAAGGCGGCTGGCCCAGATGGAATAACAGGACGTAGGGCTGGGCGATATGGCCTAAATATGATATCACGATATTTTCTGACCTTTCGGCGATACACGATACACATCACAATGTTTTTCCTTTTTTCCCCAAACAATTCATTATGAGGCTTACCAAGACAGTATTTGAGTTTGCAAGCGAACATTAAAGACAAAAGACTCATGCATTTAGCATTTTTATATTATATATTAGATTTAGATTATTGGATTCTTAGATTATATATTTAGCATTTTAGCCTTTCGTTTTTTTATATTATATATTAGATTAGATTTAGATGATTAGATTACATATTGTAACTATTTATTTATTTACATGTATGTATACATTTATTATTTGAACGGCTTAAGGCTATATCTGTACTTGATGTTTGTTTGTTGTGTTGCATACTTGAAATAAACTTCAATCAAATCAAACCCCCCCTCTTAAAAACAAAAACCTGTGTTTAACCTAGCCATCTATAAAACATCATGCTAAAACTGTGAAACAAATGTCCTACTCCCCTAAAGAAAGAAATACATAGCAAACATGACTCAGTTATCCAATAGTGCTGCTGCTTTTTATTTTGTTAAAATCTTTTAGTTAATAAGACTAAAAGACTACAATATATATGACTACAAGGGCCAGAAGCCCACTTCATGACGGCTTCCTGTCCTCTCATTCCATTTCCGGTTTTCCGGTTAACGTTACATTTTCAACAACAGATTGCTGCTAATTAAACACTTCATGGAAACGGAGTAACGTTAACGTTATGTCGAGTTCATACGTGTAGTGTAGTATGAACTCCACATAACGTTAACATTACTCCGTGTCCACTGTTGCTGCCACTGTTGCGTCGCAGATGCATGGTACACTCTGTTAGCTCCGTAGCTAATCCGCTCATAAACTAACTTACAGATAGCAGTACCGTTAACGCCGGAGTTTACTCCTGGGTTTCAGGGGGCATCCCTAGCACCGAGCCACCACCGCCTCTCTGGCTAGGTGTGTGCGCTTGCGTGCGTGTATGTGCGTGTAGATGACGTAATTTTGGCAAGTGTGTGTGTGACTGACTTTTTTTTTCTGCGAGAGGGAGAGGCGAGAGAGAGAGGAAAGCATTTAGCACTGCGCTTGTAAGTCTCATCTCAGCCGCGGCGGACTCTAACGCGAGGGCAAAACATCACGATATCCGCGATACGTTTAAAAAGTGTATCGTTAATGAACTGTACCCGATATTTATATAATATCGTCATATCGCCCAGCCCTAACAGGACGCATACTTAAGTCCTGTGCTAACCAGCTAGCCCCTGTGTTCACCACCATATTTAATCGATCCCTGAAGGAGTCAGTGGTCCCTGCCTGCTTCAAGATGTCTACCATTATCCCGGTACCAAAGAAACCCTCCCCAGCAGGTCTCAATGACTACAGACCGGTGGCACTCACCTCTGTGGCCATGAAATGTTTCGAGAGGCTGGTCAAGGATCACATTTGTGCCTCCCTCCCCAGTGATATAATGGACCCTATGCAATTTGCATACAGGCCAAGCAGGTCCACTGACGATGCGGTCTCCCAAGTACTGCACAGCACCCTCTCTCACCTGGACCGTCAGAAGGGGGGCTATGTGAGACTGTTGTTCATTGACTACAGCTCAGCGTTCAACACCATAGTCCCCACCAGACTGGTGGACAAGTTGATCGAGCTGGGTCTGAGCTCCGCTCTGAGCGCCTGGATACTGGACTTTCTGAGTGAAAGACCCCAGGCGGTCAGGGTGGGGGGTCAGACCTCCAACACCATCACCCTGAGCATCGGGTCCCCCCAGGGCTGTGTTCTGAGCAGCCTGCTGTACTCAATATACACACACGACTGTGTGGCCATGTTCAGCTCCAACTCCATAGTGAAGTTTGCAGACGACACGGTGGTGGTGGGGGGGCTGATCTCGGACAACGACGAGAAGGCCTACCGGGAGGAGGTTGAGGTACTGGAACGCTGGTGCCAGGACAACAGCCTGCTCCTGAACATTGGTAAAACCAAGGAGCTGATCGTGGATTATAGGAGAGGACAGCAGGAGACACACACACCACTGAGGATAAACAGGGCCACCGTGGACAGGGTGAGCAGCTTCAAGTACCTGGGGGTCCACATCTCAGAGGATCTGACATGGTCAACACACATAGACACAGTCGTAAAAAAGGCGAAGCAGCGCCTCTACCACCTGAGACAGTTAAGGAAGTTCAGAGTATCGGGGAAGATACTCCAGTCCTTCTACTCCGGAGCTGTAGAGAGCATCTTGACTGGAAACATCACTGCCTGGTATGGAAACAGCACGGCACAGGACAAGAAGGCCCTACAGAGAGTGGTGCGCTCTGCCGAGCGTACCACGGGTATTGCACTACCTCCCCTGCCGGTTCTATACAACAAGAGGTGCAAATCCAGAGCCTGCAGAATAATGAAAGACCCTCACCACCCCAATAACAGCCTGTTCCAGCTGCTGAGGTCAGGCAGACGCCTGCGAACACCAGCTACTAGGACAGAGAGGCTTCGGCTCAGCTTCTTCCCCCAGGCCATCAGAGCCTTGAACAATGAACACTGAACTCTCCACACACAAGCACACATTAGCACACACACGACACGCACGCTGTGCACGCTCGCACACTAGCAGCCACTTTAACATGAGAAAGCACTCACTCATGCTGCACACGCCCACACTTATGGCCACAAAGGAAAGGTCACTTTAAAAATAGTATAGTAACAGTGTATTGCACTACCAAGGGACCTAGCATGTCCTTCATGCTCTGTAAATAACTATGTACAAATACCGTGATGTCCCACTATGTTACCTGTTTATTGCACAATGTTGACAAGGAGGCAAGTGCAGCCATGAAAGGGAGGGCAAAGCTTGTGCAGCAGTCCCTGAAGCAGTACAAAATGCTGCTATTCATCCACCTCATGCTGTATGTCTTGCAAGAACTGAAGCAGCTCAGCCTCTTGTTCCAGCGGGATGGCCTCACATTGCAGATGGTGTTGGATGGACTGCAGACAACAACACTCGCTCTTGTGGCCATGCAGGTGAGAAAAGCATAGATGTGAAATATTAGATAGATTCATATTGGTAATTCATATTGAGACATACAATGGAAATGGACAAAAGCGTTATCCTATTATAATATATATGATGTATTTTTTTTAGGGTCCAAAACCAACATTTATCAAAAAGCTGATATATTTAGCTGATTCTAGTGATGGGAAATACATAGAAAACATTCATTTTAAAATAGGCAATGTGTTTACACCACCTGACCTTTGACATGCATATTTAAAATAATATTTGATAGTTACATAATTGTATTTAATATTGTCACAGCTCAATAGGCCTACTAAAAGGGCTTTTTTGTAATAAAAATTACTAAAATATTCTTAACATTCTTCTATATTTTTATTTTTTTTAACTAGACAAACCCAGGCCCAAGGCTACACCAGTTTATGGAAGAGGTTGGGCCAGGAAGCATCTGGCAGGGTGTCCAGCTCAGCAGGACCAATGCTGACGATGACACCTTCAACACACTGAAGCTTCGCCTCATCAACAGCTTCTGTGAGTTTGTCTCAGAGCGCTTCAAGAGTCTGGAGACCGGCGTTCTGAAGGCAACCTCCACACTATTCGACATATCCAACTGGCCAGAAGACACCACCAATCTGGCAACATTTGGCACAGCTGAGCTGAATGCCTTCATGGAGCATTTCCATCCAGTTTTAAAAGAGTGTGAGGACTTTGAATCGGTGGAGGCAGCTAGGCGAGAGTGGCTTGACCTCAAGGTGCTCATTGCCCGCTGCTACAGGCACCTTGATTCCCAGGTGCTGTGGCAGCGGCTGACTCAGGGTGCCATCGGAAGGGATGGTCAGTTCCAGCACATGCAGGTGCTTGCAGAGATCAGCCTCGTCCTCCCCATGAGCACCTCTTGTTGTGAGCGCGGCTTCTCCAGCATGAAGAGGATCAAATCAGACTGGAGGTCCTGCCTCTCCAATGAGATGCTCAACTGCCTCCTGCAGATATCGGTTCATGGCCCTCCTGCACAGGACTATGACTCTGTGAAAGCCGTGACTAAATGGTGGCGCAGTGGCTGCAGGTCACGAAGACCTCAGTACAAAGACTGAGACAACTGAGACTTGATTCTCACAAGTATTCACATACTCTCACAGTATTCAAGAAAGGTGTTTAAACTTTCAATTGGTTGTTTTGTTGTTACCCGTTGTTACCTGTTGGTCTATTGTTCAAATAAATAATTATTTCAAATAAATACAATTAATCTATTTCCTAATCATTTGAATGGTGTTTCTTATGGCAATAACAACTATAGACGACAAAACCAAAGTAAAGAAACGACATTTGATTTTTGGGACGGTTACATTCACTTTGGGACGGTTAAAATTGTATTTCGGGACGGTTCTGGGACGGTGGTGAAAAAAGTTAGTCTGGAGCCCTGGTGTGTGTGTGTCTTTAAATGTAAATGAGATGCGCTCTGCTCGAGGTCATGGTGAGTTGAAAGTGTGTGTGTGTGTGTGTGTGTGTGTGACTTTAAATGTAAATGAGATGCGCTCTGCTCACGATGTCAAGTTTGTAACATGAGACGCACATGAGGTCTTACATCACCCTTTAGCCTACAAGAAAACGCTGCAATCGCGTTTTTGATTGTGCTCTGATATTTTACTATTTCGCATTTGACCAAATATGTGGAGAGGCATATTCCCTGCAACAGGTTCAAAGATAACTTCACATTTATTGGCAATTCGTTTCCTTATATCGCTTCCTCCAGGGTTCCTTCCAACTTGTGTTGACAAAACACCTGGGCTGCTCAGCTACGGGGAATCAGCGCTCTCTCTCTAGACTAGAAAGGTGCACTCAGTAGAGCACAGATGTCCACCAGGGCGGCAGCCACACATAATAATAATAATAATAGATTGGATTTGTAATGCACTTTTGTGCTACACTACATGGTTAAAACAGTTAAAAAAATAGAAATAAAATAATTATTAGTAAAACAAATAAAATAAAATACAGAATCAAAATAAGATAAAAATAGAACATAGTTAATTAAAAACATAGTATAAACAGACAATTTAAAAACAAAAGCACAATAAAATTAAAATAAAAAGCTAACAGTCAAAGGCCTTTTTGAACAGGTAGGTTTTCAGGCCTGCCTTCTCTCTCTCTCTGTTCAATAATTTAAAGTGGCCAAACGTTACAATATAAATACTAATTGGATTTTTGGCTGGTAAAAAATCTGCCCGGCTAGTAGTTTTTAAAATCTACCAGCCAAATGGCTGGTAAGTCAAAAAGTTAAGTTTGTTCCCTGCCTGTAGGGAATAGCGCTCTTTAAATGTTTAAGCTGCATAAACATTTCACCTGCTTAGTTCATACAATCTAATTGTAACTAAGAGAGTTGCTGGAAAAAGATAATTGCTTTTGTGCATAGATCACTAGATTTATCAGCTTATACATTTCAGTTGCAGGGCTGTAATGCCCATAGGGCCAGGCAATAGCAATCTTTAAATGCTTGAGCTGCAAATACTAAAATATTCACTGGGGGGAAATGTTTTAATGCATAGCTCAATTAACAATAAAAAATGGTTTGTGCTGCACATTTTTGAAAATGTCAGTTGAAATTAAATACTTGATAATTCTGAATGTTCAGCGCCGCAAGCAACCCCCTCCAAAGTCCCTGCACTTCAGAAAAGTCCTACCCCCAAAGTAGGACCCTCTCCCGGACCCTCTGCTTAGACCCTGGTCCCTGCAGTGCAAACGCACTGACTTCCTGAAAAAGTCCCTCGTTCTGGGGGGAATTTCGTAAGAATGATATCCCTAACGAGGTCATATTCTAGCTCCTTTTAAATGGACTAGTAAATTGGTTCTCAAAAGTAGGTCTGGGGACCCCAAGAAGACCTTCAAGAGTTTTAATTTTATTTAACAATGACCACAGTGGGAATCTTTTTTTATCCACTTTTTCTCCTCCTCCTTCTGTGTTTTTCTCCAATGCCAATTTAGTCGTGCCAATTCCCCCCTCCCCTGTCTTGATCGTTGCTCGCATGTTCCCCCCACTGGTCATCGTAGGGAGGGTTGAAGAATCTATTGCATGTCCCCTCCGATACATGCAGAGTCATGCGCTTAGACCGCTGCGCCACCCAGCCGCCCCACAGTGGGAATTTATCTGTCAATCTTTCCATTTAGGGGTCATGTGATCCTTGACATAAATCAAATGTTTTAGAACATGTCTTGAGGAATAATATCTGGAGGAAGTTACATGGAGTCACGTCGTTCCAGGAGAACCACCACAAACATGCATTCTGGGTAGCTCCTGCCGTCGCCCTTGACCAAGGTACTGTCACTACAACTGGACTTGGTCCCCTGGTGTTGCACTGTGTGGCTGCCCACTGCTCCATAATAGTTAGGATGGGTAAAATGCCGTAAAAATTTCCGCAAGGGGATTGATAAAAGTATAACTTAAAAATGTTTGACTTGACGCTTTACCTTTTTTATTATAGGTAAAGGTACCAACAAAGTTTGAATAATCTTCTGTTCCTCTCTCTAGATGCCCTCCCTCCGCAGTTCCTTGTGTGTGAAGACGAGGTCCACGTCCACCCTGAGCAGCAGGAGAGGAGCCCCAGTCCTTTTGAAGACCTGGAGCCGTCTGGTTTTGGAGAGCTCCCATTCAATCCGGTTTCTGTGACGTGTGAAAATGATGGGGATAATAAGACCCGGTCCTCACAGCTCAGACAAACCCAGGAACCAGATCCCCTACAGACTAAAGATGGACCACTACTTCAAGGGCTAGAAGGAGTTGATGGCTCCAGGATCACAGGACATCCAGTGAAGTGTGAAGATGGTCAAGAGAACGCTCTCCCCTTTCAGCCTGTTCAAACCCAGAGGGAGAAAAACAGAGAGGCGTACTGTTTACCCAGCACCTCGACTGAACAGATGAAAACAGAATCCGATGGAGAGGACTGTGGAGTATCGGAACCAGCTGGTGATGTAGAACCAACTAGAGACGGCCAGCTCCTCTACTCTGACTGCTTTGGAACTGACACTGAAGACAGTGATGAATGGGAGGAGGGTGGAGGACCTCAGTCAGGTTTAAAGACATTGCAATCAAAGAACGCACATAAAAGACAATGGGTGTCTCACAGCGGCACTGGGTTCAGCAAGAAGGGAGATCACAGACACATGAGAACTCACACCGTTGAAAAACCGTTTAGTTGTCCAGTCTGTGCGAAGGGGTTTAGTAGGAAAGGGGATATGAAGAGACACATGAGAACTCATACGGGAGAGAAGCCATATCGATGTCCGGTCTGCGGGAAAGGGTTCACTCAGAGCGGGAATCTGGATCGACACATGAAAAGTCAAAAGAACCATTTAGTTGTTCAGTTTGTGGAAAACGATTCAGTAGGATGGGAGTTCTGAAGAAACGCACAAGAATTCATACTGGAGATAAATCATTGAATTATTTAGTTTGTGGAAATGGGTCCAATGAGAACTCAGATCTGAAGAAACACTTTTAATTGTTCAGTTTATGGCAAATTAATTATAATTTATTACACACAGTTGCAAAGTTTGTGGGCCAAGTTATCCTGATTTGTCAAACTTGAAACATCACACAGTGTCATACTTTTAAAACACCACAAGGTGTCATACCTTTAGCAGCCGTGGGTAAGCCTGCAGAGGTGGAGCTGAAATAATGTTTATTTTCCCTTAAAGGAACATTCCAACATTTAGCGAAATACACATATTTGCCAATTTCCCCAGAGTCGAGACAAGACGATCAATATCAGTTTCATCTTCGGTGTGTCTAGTAGCCCCAGAGAGAAGCTAGCTTAGGTTAGTGCATGGACTGAAAACGGTAGGGAGCAGCTAGCCTAGTCAAAAGAAACTTCCAACAACTCCAAACGTCATCTAATAGGGCAGTCTATTTAAACTGCAACACAATGTAATCTAATAGGACAGTATTTAAACTGCAACACAACGTCATCTAATAGGACAGTCTATTTAAACCAACACAGCGCCATCTAATAGGACAGTATTTAAACTGCAACACAATGTCATCTAATAGGACAGTATTTAAACTGCAACACGTCATCTAATAGGACAGTATTTAAACTGCAACACGCCATCTAATAGGACAGTATTTAAACTGCAACACAATGTCATCTAATAGGACAGTCTATTTAAACTGCAACACAACATCATCTAATAGGACAGTATTTAAACTGCAAGCCCAGTGTCTCACTCTTACCTGCTGCTTGCTTGTGCATTTTTTGCTCCCAACACCCAGGATCCACATGTGGTCTCTGCTTCTCCTGGTCTGAGAAGGATAAGGCTTTATATGATATTGTATGGTTCCCCCTAGTGGGGTTCTGTAATTAAATAACTCCCTGCTCTTATGGTTCGCAGGGAGGAATTTAGAAATAGCCTTGATACCACGATAAAAAGTATTTAAATTTATTCTCAATGCAATTCTTATTTCAATACTTGAGTTGTCCGACTGAACTTGATTATGAAACGTCACACTCATACACAAGAACAGGATATGTCGGGTCAACTGGCTCCCCCTTGTGGTTGGTCCTTTATTTCAGATCTACAGTTAGTAGCAGTGTTGTAGTAGTCATCGTTGGTCTTTATTGCCAGTGTCAAAGTTTAAATGGAGACCAAAAGACAAACTCAGAATGTTGGTAAATAAAGGGCTTGGAAATACTTCTGGGGTGGATAACACACAATTACACAGAGCTGCTTCTCGGTCTGCACGCCATACACAGGTTGAAACTGGTGTCATTTTAACTGCTTTTATTGCTAACTGCCTATGAAATGGTAATATAATAAAACGTTTATATTGTATTGTATTGTAATCTACTCAGCACCTACAACAAGATGGATGTTCAGATGTCTACTTGAGAACTATGAAAAGTTTAAACCATTGGATACATTGAGAAACACTCACCAGCTAAATTGTCTAATTATCTGCCTGTGTTAAAAGAAAACTCAAAACAGTTCATAGCAGGAGGGGGGAGGGGAGGTACAGGAATGGGCCGGGTAATAGAAAGACATACATATAGGCAATATAATTGGATATGAATATAAAAATAAGCAGTGTAAACAAAGGCGCAGATGAGGGTCTGGATGCCCTATCGGTTACCGTAATTCCTCTAATAGTAACCCCGGCTTGTATTTGTTTCAACTGTAGCGGATACCAGGCTTGTATTAGGAGGAGGCATGTATAAGAGAGAGGCCTATATTTCTAATTTTCAAACAGATCATAATGAATAAATCAACATTTTGTCAGTTTGAACCCAGTAAAATGGACTGGGTTCATTTATTGAAACCAAGCAAGCAAGTACTGTATGAAATACGGTAGTAAACAGTGCAATTACAGGTGGTCAAAAAAAGTAAAATAAAGTAAAATAGTGCAATCACAATACTGGTATAATAATAATAATAACTTCGTTTTATACAATTCTGAGGTAGGCTTACTCTCTTGGTAAACATTAACACCATACCATTATATGGCATTTACTGCACAGCCAGGCCAGCATATAACAACAATAACTCTAATATACATGAAACCCGGCTTGTATTAGGAGGCCGGCTTATAATTGCTTAGCTCAACAGTGCACCCGGTCATTAATAGAGACCCGGTTTTTAATTGAATACCGGTTACTATTAGAGGAATTACGGTATATTATGTTACAATAAATAATTTAAATCTGAATATATATACTATGAGTAAAAGTAAACAATATACACAAGGTGCAGTATACACAAGGTACCCTAACTGGCATGATATATACTGTACATCATATGTTGTTGGATAATTCACTTTACTAGAAGAACATGTCAAGTTTCAGCAGTCTTACCTCCATCTAAGGTCATCAGTCTTACCTCCATCTTAGGCCATCAGTCTTACCTCCATCTTAGGTCATCAGTCTTATGGCCTCCTATACATATGGGCAGTGGTGGAAAGTAACTAAGTATTTTTACTCAAGTAATGTACTTAAGTACAATTTCAAGCTACTTATACCTGAGTATTTAAATTTTAGGGAACCTTATACTTTTACTCCACTACATTTCAAGGGAAATAATATTTTTTATTATATCCCTTGAAATGGAGGATGCATATTTTCACATCCCGAAATTTTCACATTCTCTTTCGGGGAGTAGCGTACGAATACCAGAGGATGCCGTTCGGCTATTCTCTGACCGTGCGCACTTTCACCAAGTGCTTGGAGACCGCGCTAGGACCTCTACGTCATCAGGGAATGTAATGGCATCCTGTACACTACTATACAATATAGTTTTTACTCTATATCCTTATGCTATACTTGCTATATCTAAACTATACTATACAAGAACCACATCGGTTCTTTCCTTAAAGTGACCTTTCCATTTAGTTTAAAGTGACAGTTTGTGTGTGAGCGATTGCAGCAATGTGTGTTGTGTTGTGTGTGTGTGTGTGTGTGGAGAGTTCAGTGTTCAGATGGCCTGGGGGAAGAAGCTGAGTCAGTCTTTCTGGATTTGCACCTCCTGTTATATAAGTCCTGCAGGGGTGGTAGTGCAATACCCGTAGTATGCTCTGCTGAGCGCACCACATTCTGTAGGGCCTTCCTGTCCTGGGCCGTGCTGTTTCCAAACCAGGCAGTGATGTTTCCTGTCAGAATGCTCTACAGCCTCGGAATAGAAGGAGTGGAGTATCTTCCCGATACTCTGAACTTCCTTAACTGTCTCAGGTGATAGAGGCGCTGTTTCGCCTTTTTTTAACCACAGGGTCTATGTGTGTTGTCCATGTCAGGTCCTCTGTGATGTGGAATCCCAGGTACTTAAAACTGCTCACCCTGTCCACGATAGCCCCATTTATCCTTTCCCCTGCTGTATTCTCCTAAAATCCACGATCAGCCCATTGGTTTTACCAATGTTCAGGAGTAGGCTGTTATCCCGGCACCAGCGTGCCAGTACATCAACCTTCTCCCGGTAGGCCTTGTCGTCGTTGTTAGAGATCAGCCCCACCACCACCGTGTCGTCAGCAAACTTCACTATGGAGTTGGAGCTGAACCTGGCCACACAGTCATGCGTGTACAGTGAATACAGCAGGGGGCTTAGAACACAGCCCTGGGGGGACCCGATACTCAGGGTGATTGTGCTGGAGGTATGACCCCCCCCCCCACCCTGACCGCCTGGGGCCTGTCACTCAGGCAGAGGTTACACCTTTCGTATCATCTTCGTATTGTTTTCTTATGCGTATCGCCGCGACGTCGTGCGCCTGAGTCACACTTTCGTTTTTTTTTCGTTTTTGTCAGCCAAGCACACTGATGTAGTACACTGCCAAAGCAGTAGGTGGCAAACATGAAGGCAATTTCAACCAATCAGAACGAATGTGCCAATACACTTCCTGGTGGAAGCTCCAGGAAAGAAATGTCAATAAGGCAGGCGCCTATGCCGCGCCACCATCTTGCTTGCTCACTCAATGCAGCAATTCTTTTTTCAGCAAAGCCTAATAAAAGTGCAATAAACAAAACGGATACATTCACTGTGTGTTCTGCCTGTCATTTGTTGATGAAACAAAACTAACATCAACACAAGTGACCACCAAGAGCAGATAGTTTAGCAGATAGTTTAGTGAGCTGTGGTGTTCCACAAGGAAGCATACTAGGACCGCTACTGTTCCTAATTTATGCAAATGACATGTCGTCAGCTTGTGACTGCAACTTGTTCCTGTTTGCGGACGACTCAGCCCTGCTGGTCTCTGACAAGAACAAGTTACAGGTTGAAAAAACCCTCAGCTCGGAACTAGGCAGAATCTGCATATGGCTCGCTGATAACAAACTATCATTACACATGGGCAAAACAGAGTCCATTCTCTTCGGTTCAAATAACAAACTCAGCAAGACCGACGGCTTCTCAGTTACAGTGGGTGACAATATTGTCACAAGGAAAGATGAAATTACCTACCTGGGTTCCATCCTAGAGGCTAATCTCTCCTGTGACAAAATGGCATCCAATGTAATAAAAAAAGTCAACCAACGAACTCGATTCTTGTACCGGATCTCCTCTCTGGTAAACAAGAATACCCTGAAGACTCTGGCAGGAGCACTCATTCAGGGGTACTACGACTATGCTTGCACCTCATGGTACCAAAGCACCTCAAAGGCGCTAAAAACAAAATTACAAACATCTCAAAACAAACTGGTCAGACTACTGCTTGACCTTACTCCTAGAACCCACCTCACCCCTGCCCACTTTGACAACCTAGGATGGCTTAGAGTAGATGACAGAGTACAGCAACTTGCAATGGGCCTGGTCTACAAGATACACTACACGACCAAGGTACCCATGTACATGGCAAAATACTTCCCAAAGGTCAGTGAATACCACGATCACAACACCAGAGGGAGCTCCACAAATCATGTTAAACCCAGATTCGGCTCAAATAAGGGACTAAACACATTTCGCAATTATGCCACATCAATGTGGAACGCCCTACCCAAAGCTGTAAAGGAATGTGGATCACTACCCACTTTCAAAACCTCTCTCAAGAGACACCTACGGGAGACTGCAATTCAACACTGGCCCCTGTAAATATCCTAACCCAACCCCCTCCAATGTACAGTCATTTACCTAGTATGGTTTTGTCAATAGTCCAATGTACAATTTTGTTTGTTTGTACAGAGTCTCCCCCCCCTCAATGTACAGTTTTGCTTGCTTATACAGTGTGCCCCCCCCCCCCCCAACCACCTCCAATGTAAATTACCCAGTATGGTTGTCAATATCCCAGTGTACCCAACCCCCCCCACCCAACCTCCTCCAATGTACAGTTTCTACGTCAAATGTATATACTCCCTTTTCTTGACTCCTTCTGTATCACAAACAGTACTGTATTTGCAAATCTGGTATGTCATAAATGTATAGATGTAGCAGTACTGACTATCTGTATGTCATGTATGTCATATGTCCTGATGAATTGAAAATGGGGGACCCTGGTGTAAACAAGACGAAAGTCTTTCTCTGGTCTGCATCCCCTTAACAATTGTGTGTATTGAGCTGTACTGTATTGTACCCATTCTGCAATCTGTTAATAAAGTTTTCAATCAATCAATCAATCAGTCTAAAAACGATCGGTAGCATTGTTAGCTGCATGCTAACGTCAATGGAGTATGCCATTATAACTATAGCATTGTGGCTAGAAGCTAACGTTAGCTCACGCTACTTAGCCAGCACGAAACTAATGATATCGCGAGCTATCAGTAGTTAGATAACATTAGAGACAACGCTGTGTGTATTAAACAAAGGTGAATAGATGACTGGGCCATTTTGTTTAATGCTTGTTAAGTTGAAAGAGGAACTCTGAGCTAACAGGGTCTGAATCCTGATAGCTCACGTTAGCCAGCTGCTCATGCTATCGGTAATGCTAGCAGAATGAATGGATGTAAACTTTATTTAACATATTGCATATGGGTACAATACAATACGGCTCAATACAAACAATTGTTAAGGGAATGCAGACTGTTGTAGCTTGGACTGGGGTCCTTATAACAATAACTTGACAACACATGGTAGCTGAAGCTATTGGGACACGGAGCTCTGTCCCAAACACACACACACACACTGTTGTCACCGGAAGGGCACGCAGATGGTATCTACTGCGCATGGGCGTTTTCGCAACAACGGCTAGCGTGCTGACTACACGCTGTTGTCGACTCGTTTTTTTTGCGTATCTCCAAACGCAAACACAATTTTGCGTTTCAGCCGTATCCACAAAAAAACGCCAAAAAACGCGTTTCTGTGTAGATAGGACATGATACGTCGTCAAAAACGTATAAAAAAACGCCAGGAATACACTAGTCTAACCTCAGCCTCAGAAAGTCCAGGATCCAGGCCTGCGCTCATGGCGGAGCTCAGACCCAGATCGATCAGCTTGTCAACCTGTCTGGTGGGGACTATGGTGTTGAAAGCTGAACTATAGTCAATGAACAGCAATCTCACATAGCCCCCCTTCTGACTGTTAAGGTGAGAAAGGGTGTTGTGTAGTACCTGGGAGACCGCGTCGTCAGTGGACCTGTTTGTCCTGTATGCAAACTGCAATGGGTCCATGTTACTAGGGAGGGAGGCACAGATGTGATCCTTGATCAGCCTCTCAAAGCATTTCATTACCACAGAGGTGACTGAATCTTAGTCGTTAAAGAACCCAGGACGCCTATCGTAAAGAGTAAGGGGGTTCCCCAACGTCCCTGGCCAAATTCCAAATCAGGTCTCTGACATCAACGGCACCTAATCATCCCTTCCCCTTAATGGGTTGATATCAATCCCTGTCTCCTGAGCCGTTCAGCCATTGTGATGTGTGCCTGGTGCCAGTGTAGCCCAAGGTTGGGTGCTACCAGTGGTGGTGAAGGAGGTCATTTCCACCCTACATTGTGGGGAGCACTTTGAGTGTCTAGAAAAGCGCTATATACATTTAATGAATTATTATTATTTGTTAACTACACTTGTCTAGTCTAAAAATGTATCTCCCAGGGGACACGTGGTAGGCTACCCTGAATACTAGACTAATACCTACCTAGTTACATTCTATACATTCCTGACACATTAGTATTTAATGTTGTTCTATCACAAAACATAAAATAATTCCCCATGTAAATCTTTTATAATAAGTGGGTTAATTTGTCTTTCTATGATGTCTGGTTCAGAAGTTAAGTGAATCCTCCATATCATAAAAAATCAGTAGGCAACAGGGCTTTTCTACCATGCCGCCTGTGGAAGAAGCTTCCTACCCTACATTTCGACACAGTCGACCACACCATCCTCCTCGATAGTCTTCTTCACTCCACCATAGGACTCTCCGACTGCACTCCACTGGTTCACCTCCTACCTCACAGACAGAACTGAGCGTGTCTCCTTGGGAGGTGTTGGTCATGGTCATGCTGGACCTACAAAAGGCCTTCGACACTGTCAATCACTCCATTCTGATAGACTATCAAAACCATTTGCTTTTAGCTTGTCAATCAGTGAGCTGGATGCAATCCTACCTTGAGGGGAGAGAACAGATGGTGGAGGTAAACGGTACTCCACCCCCCCCCTCACAGTGAGCTGTGGTGTTCCACAAGGAAGCATACTAGGACCGCTACTGTTCCTAATTTATGCAAATGCCATGTCGTCAGCTTGTGACTGCAACTTGTTCTTGTTCGCGGACGACTCAGCCCTGCTGGTCTCTGACAAGAACAAGTTACAGGTTGAAAAAACCCTCAGCTCAGAACTCGGCAGAATCTGCACCTGGCTCAAACTATCATTACACCTGGGTAAAACAGAGTCCATTCTCTTCGGATCAAATAACAAACTCAGCAAGACCGACGGCTTCTCAGTTACAGTGGGTGACAATATTGTCACAAGGAAAGATAAAATTACATACCTAGGTTCCATCCTAGAGGCAAATCTTTCCTGTGACAAAATGGCATCCAATGTAATCAAAATAGTCAACCAACGAACTAGATTCTTGTACCGGATCTCCTCTCTGGTAAACAAGAATACCCTGAAGACTCTGGCAGGAGCACTCATTCAAGGGTAGTACGACTATGCTTGCACCTCATGGTAACAAAGCACCTCAAAGGCGCTAAAAACAAGATTACAAACATCACAAAACAAACTGGTCAGACTACTACTTGACCTTACTCCTAGAACCCACCTCACCCCTGCCCACTTTGACTACCTAGGATGGCTTAGAGTAGACGACAGAGTACAGCAACTTGCAATGGGCCTGGTCTACAAGATACACTACACGACTAAGGTACCCATGTACATGTCAAAATACTTCCCTAAGGTCAGTGAATACCACGACCACAACACCAGAGGGAGCTCCACAAATCATGTTAAACCCAGATTCGGCTCAAACCAGGGACTAAACACGTTTAGCAATTATGCCACATCAATGTGGAACGCCCTACCCAAAGCTGTAAAGGAATGTGAATCACTACCCGCTTTCAAAACCACTCTCAAAGAGCACCTACGGGAGACTGCAATTCGAAACTGGCCCCTGTAAATGTCCTAACCCAACCCCCTCCAATGTACAGTAAATGTCCTAACCCAATAATACACGAGACCCTATTCTTGGGACCAAGTAAGGTTTCGTCGATATTCCAATGTACAGTTTCCCCCACCTGCCTACCCAACCCCCCACCCACCCACCCAACCACCTCCAATGTACAGTTCCCCCCCCCCCACCCCACCTACCCAACCTCCTCCAATGTACAGTTTCTACGTCAAATGTATACTCTCTTTTTAGACGCTTTTTGTATCACAAACCTGTACTGTATTTGTAAATCTGGTATGTCATAAATGTATAGGTGTAGCAGTACTGTCTATCTGTATGTCATGTATGTCATGTTATGATGAATTGAAAATGGGGGACCCTGATGTAAACAAGACGAAAGTCTTTCTCTGGTCTGCATCCCCTTAACAATTGTGTGTATTGAGCTGTACTGTATTGTACCCATTCTGCAATCTGTTAATAACATTTTCAATCGATCAATGTTAATTCCTGGACACAGCCTGTCACCTGCAGCCCCACCCTCTTCACACTATACATGCTCCCCCTTGGTCGTGTCATCAGTCGGCATGGGATATCCTTCCATTGCTACGCTGATGACAAATCTATCTCAGGACTGCCCCACTCCCCTCTGCCCCCCTGCCGTCACCACCTTCGTCACCTTCATCCACACTGACCACCTGCCTTGAGGAGATAAAGGTGTGGATGACTCACAACTTCCTGCAACTTAACAGCTCCAAGACAGAAGCCATTCTAATCGGCACTCCACACCAGATCAAATCATCCTCAATAACCAGCATCACCTTTTCCAGCCAGAACCTGTAGTCACCAACCTGGGTGTAAAAATGGACCCCCACCTGACCTTTGACTCCCACATTAAACACCTGTGCAAAACCTCATTCTTCCACCTCAGAAACATAGCCAGACTCCGGCCCACACTCACCCAGCCAGATGCCGAAAAACCTGTTCACGCCTTTATCCTCAAGGCTTGACTACTGCAACACACTGCTCATCAGGGTCCCTAGAAAGAGCATCCAGAACTGTGCTGCTAGGATCCTGATGAGAGTGCGGAAATATGAACACATCACACCCATACTCTATTCTCTACACTGGCTTCCCGTCTCCTTCAGGATAGAGTACAAGGTCTCCCTCCTATCTAAAGGAACTCATCGCTCCCCCGACCTCCACCCGCTCCCTCCGCTCTGGAAACCCAAACACAAGATGAACCGGGCCTTCTGCTCAGCTGCTCCTCGGCTGTGGAATGCCCTCCCGACCATCTGAGAGCACCACAGTCCGTTGAGGCGTTTAAAAGGGGACTAAAACATTTATTTTTAACAAGGCATTTGCCTAAATGGACCAACTGATGCCTTGTGTGTTTTTACAAAACGTGATATTTATTTTATTTTTTGGCTGTCTAGAGCTGACTTTTGTCTGAATGTTTTTCATTTCATTGGTTGTTTTATTCATTTAACCATTTGACCTTTATCTCCTTTCATGTAGCACTATGATTGTTACAAATAAAATGTATTATTATTTACATTTAGTCATTTAGCTGACGCTTTTATCCAAAGCGACTTACAAGTTCTGTACGACAAGTCAGCAGGAAGGGTACAACTCTTACAGCTGAGTAACAATGTTCATCAAACAGTGCTGAAACTTTGGTGCTGCAGTGTTGAGTGCATAGTAGTAGAGAGAGAGACATATTAGCCTGTTATGCTGTAGCCCTATTTTCAGAAATCTCACCTAAATGGAAGATTGCTCCACTTCTACAAGCTCAATTAGCATGTTCATGTTCAACATCTAGGGACCTGGGGGTATGTATTCCCAGTGTCAGAAATATTGTGTCTGTTACTAGGCTTGAGTAAATTGTAATGAAAAAAAGGAGAATATAAATGATTTTTTTTGCATCTGTGCCGGTGAATAACACCATGAAAACATTGAGATTATTTTGATTTCGCTCACTGAGCTCATTCACCACCTGCTTGAGATCAAGTGTACAAAAGATCTAAGCAAATGAATAAAGGGAAGATGATTAAACAGAAGGATTTGTAGATACAGTAATAAATGATAATCCATTTTAACACTTTGGGTGCCGGCCAAAAATCCGGAAAATGACTGTGGGTTGCCAGGATTCCTGGACGATTCTAGCATATCTCATGATCTTAGCGGAGCTATTTCTATATTTTATATTATAACTATGGGGAAATGGTTGGGCTCATTTGAAGACGACAAGTTGATGTACACAATGCAAAAAAACGTTTGTTTCTGCATGTCTTCGTTCGTTCACAATTACAAGTTAAAAAAGGTCAACACAAGGTAAAAATCCAGGTGGATTCTTTAGAACAGAAGTTACAGGCACTTTTATGAAAGGTGTGCCGGCGGGGTGATAATAGGTACTGAACGTGTTATAAAGCAATTTAGACTGGGATGGATGGATGGATGGTTTGATTGATTGATTGATTGTTTTATTGGTTTGATTGATAGAATGTTTGATTGTTTTGTTGATAGTTTGATTCATAGATTGATGTTTGATTGATTGATTACTTTGTTGGTCATTTGATTGATAGAATGTTTGATTGTTTTGTTGATAGTTTGATTCATAGATTGATTTGTTTGATTGATTGATTACTTTGTTGGTCATTTGATTGATAGAATGTTTGATTGTTTTGTTGATAGTTTGATTCATAGATTGATTTGTTTGATTGATTACTTTGTTGGTCATTTGATTGATTGTTTTGTTGGTAATTTGCTTGATAGAATGTTTGATTGTTTTGTTGATAGTTTGATTCATAGATTGATTTGTTTGATTGATTGATTACTTTGTTGGTCATTTGATTGATAGAATGTTTGATTGTTTTGTTGATTCATAGATTGATTTGTTTGATTGATTGATTACTTTGTTGGTCATTTGATTGATAGAATGTTTGATTGTTTTGTTGATAGTTTGATTCATAGATTGATTTGTTTGATTACTTTGTTGGTCGTTTGATTGATAGAATGTTTTATTGTTTTGTTGATCGTTTGATTCATAGATTGATTTGTTTGATTGATTGATTACTTTGTTGGTCATTTGATTGATAGAATGTTTGATTGTTTTGTTGATAGTTTGATTCATAGATTGATTTGTTTGATTGATTGATTACTTTGTTGGTCGTTTGATTGATAGAATGTTTGATTGTTTGATTCATAGATTGTTTGATTGATTGATTGACAGTCCGACTGACTGACAAACTTGAAATGCAGTAATACTATTATATCGATCAGGTGAGAATATATTGTATTGATCAGGTTAGTAGATATTGTACCGATCAGGTATTATAGATCATGTGCATGCAATAAACTAAACAAAAAAACATTTTGACTGTTTCTCATTCATGTACTGTGCATAATCTGCTCCTGTGTTGTAGACACTGTGTTGCTCTGTACCTACCCGTTTTCCAATTTATTCGTCCATACATGATAAACACATTCATAAAGTAATAATATCTTGTATTGATAATATATCAATTAGTTTCACCTGGAAATACTACTACCTCATCAACCACCATGCCTGGCGCTAATGAACAAGTAAGTTATAACTACTGGTGTAGGTCCAGACAACATTATTATAAAATACAGAATACTTTACAATGCAGAAAACTTGAAACTTTGATGCCATGAACATTTTTATTGTAAAATATGTTCAATAAACTGGGTGACAAGTCATCAGTACCAACCATTGTTGCTGTGCATTATATGCTGGTAACATTCACAGTATAGGATTATGGTAATTTACCAAGACAATACCTTATAAAAAGTGAACACTGTAATGATAACCAACCATTGTTTCAGTGCATTTAGGAGTTTGTTGGTAACATTCACAGTATAGGATTATGGTAATTTACCAAGACAATACCTTATAAAAAGTGAACACTGTGATGATAACCAACCATTGTTTCAGTGCATTTAGGAGTTTGTTGGTAACATTCACAGTATAGGATTATGGTAATTTACCAAGACAATACCTTATAAAAAGTGAACACTGGAGGATAATCAACCATTGTTTCAGTGCATTTAGGAGTTTGTTGGTAACATTCACAGTATAGGATTATGGTAATTTACCAAGACAATACCTTATAAAAAGTGAACACTGGAGGATAATCAACCATTGTTTCAGTGCATTTAGGAGTTTGTTGGTAACATTCACAGTATAGGATTATGGTAATTTACCAAGACAATACCTTATAAAAAGTGAACACTGGCTGATGATAACCAACCATTGTGTCAGTGCATTTAGGAGTTTGTTGGTAACATTCACAGTATAGGATTATGGTAATTTACCAAGACAATACCTTATAAAAAGTGAACACTGGAGGATAACCAACCATTGTTTCAGTGCATTTAGAAGTTTGCTGGTAACATTCACGTCACATGAACTACAGGGCATATCTTACTTGGTCTCTCGCATCGATGACTGCATTGTCCATTGATAAATGGATGAAGCGCCAGATGATCTGTGGACCAAAAAATATCCAATACATGCTTCCAAAGTATATAAATAATAGGCCAATGGACTGCATTAGAAAAGTGTGGTATGTTACCTACAGTATATACTTTTATAAACTGGGTGACTGTCAGCAACCATTGGTTCTGTGCAAACGGTAAAAATGAGGGGGGAAAAAGATAAAAAAAAAAAAAACTATATACACACACAATGCAAATTATGAATGGAGTCGATACAGCTAGATCGCTAACATAACGTCTCATCTGCAAGTGGTCCAAACATGCCTATGCAATATCGACAACCGTGGCCCAAATACATGTGTTCAACGCATTTGTCTTGTACAGAAAACAGTGCAACTACCCATACACTATACTATACTATACTATACTACAATATACTATACTATACTATACTACACTATATGATGGATTATTTAGAAGTAATCTGTACTTCTGTGTGCCGGATTATTTAGAAGTAGTCTGTACTTCTGTATGACAACTAATAAAGAAACTATTTAGAGAAATCCCTCTTTGTGTGGTACAGAGCGAAGCATTTGTCACGATGCAGGGGGACTTTGCACGATGTGCAAAAATATCTGGTCTCACTCCTGATGCCACGCCTACTGCAGACACGACATTTCCTACACGGTAGCTTTTTCTTCGGGGTGGCTTTGTATGCAACCATTACATGCTTCACAAAGCCACCCACTAATCTGCTCTGCGGGTCCCCCAGTGGGACCCTAGGGTCGACACGCCCCACCTGCTCAGCCCCTGCCTCCTCCTCATCCTCATCCCCACCCCCTGCCTCCTCCCCTGCCTCCTCCCCTGCCTCCTCCCCTGCCTCCGCCTCCGCCTCCATCTCCGCTGTCACCCCAGGAATCTTCTTCTCCTTACCGTCTGTGTAGGTCCGCGCCACAGCCCTGGTGAACCGGAAGAGGTTGGAGTAATGCCCTTGTGGGTGCTTTTTTTTGTACAAGACAAAAGCGTTGAACATACATATTTGGATCAGATACATCACAAACTTTTTGGTCCACTTTCCAGTCTTACGTGTAACCGGATAGTACGATATATTCTGATCCAGCTGATCGACGCCGTTCATGAATTTATTGTACTCCATGATTGATGATGGCTTGAGCATCTCCACCCTCAGCGCTTTGCCCTTCTTCTGCTTCTGCCACACCATCGCCTTTTCCATGGTGTCCTCGTGGAAGCTGCTGATGGTCTTCACGATTCTTTTATCACGCCATGCCACGATCATGACCTCCTTGTTGTTGACCGCAATGCGCTCCCCCACACCAATGTCACATTTGGTCATGTTCTTGATGATGGCTGGCTCGCCCCGGTGCTTCCTGAGGGTACCACAGACGTCGGTCCTCAACTGTCGGAGCCTGGCGGACATACGTACAGAGTTGTAGAAGTTGTCCATAAAGAGCGTATAGCCGGCCCCAGACAGACGTCCAAGCAGACCGACGACCGTGTCCCCCAGGAGCGAGCCTTCCCGACAATATGGCCTAAATGAAAAGCAATATCCTGTGCGAGATTCGCACAGGAAGTAAGACTTGATACCATAGCGGGTGGGCTTGTTTGGGTTGTAGACCCGGAAGGTCAGGCGGCCTCGCCATGCCATCACCCCCTCGTCAATGGCGAGCTCGCGTTCAGGCTGGTACAGCTCCTTGCACCTCGTGTTTACATGGTCGACTACAGGGCGTACTTTGCACAATTTGTCTCTAACCTCCAGGGAAGTATTGTCCGCAAAGTGGAGGAATCGCCAGATCAATTGAAACCTGTTGCGTGGCATGGTCTCAGAGTAGTATGGTGTGCACATCATGTCGTCAGTGGTCCACATCTGGTCCACGCGAGGCTTCCGCAGGACACTGCTAAGGAAATTGAGTCCGAGGAACTTCTTCAGCTCCTTCAATGTGAGGGGCTTCCAAAGCAGTGCCCTGCTACTGGTTAGCGTGGGGTCCAGCCGGGCAATGGACTGCTCAGCGTAGAGGTTGGACTGGGCAACAATAGAGTTCAGAAAAGCATCGGTCAGGAACAGATCCATCCATTTCGCAGGCCGGTAAGATCTGAGTGCCATGGCGTCCTGGAGCAACCCCGGTTGGGCTGTGAAGGGGATCCTTTGAGGCACCCAGCCCTCACGAGACCAGGCATTCTCCTCTTCCTGGCGGATCGCAGCCCTGCTCTTCGCTCCTCCACGTCGCACGCCACGACCTGTCAATTATACAAATATACTATAACACCCCTACTGTAGACATTCATATGCCACGTAGTTACAAACTGTGTGAGTGAATGAGTGAGTGTGTGTGGGGTTCAGATGTCAGAGCTGGACGTGGTGTGGGGGTCAGAGGTCAGAGCTGGAAGTGGTGTGCAGAGTGAGGCCAACTTACCTCTCTTAGATTTGCGTTTCCGCCCTGCAACGGGTTCCGGCATGTCCAGACTAGCATCCAGTTCTAGAATCACATGATGTAATACATTACACTAGGGCAACGTATTGTCATTGTATTTACCACCATCACCACCAGACCAGGCCCTGCAGCAGCCAGTCACCACCAGGCCCAGGCCCTGCAGCAGCCAGTCACCACCAGGCCCAGGCCCTGCAGCAGCCAGTCACCACCAGGCCCAGGCTCTAGCAGCAGCCAGTCACCACCAGGCCCAGGCTCTAGCAGCAGCCAGTCACCACCATGTACAATTACCTGCAGGAGTAGAATGTGATCCCATGTCGTTGCCAGTCTCAGCGTCACTATCGGCAGGGTCTGCGCCAGAATCTGAATTGGATTAAATTCATTCAGTAAGTAAGTCTCACAAAACACAATAGTAATACATTTACACATACATAAATGTAGTTAGTACATACCCAAGCATGTTGGTGTATTGGCCCCGGATTCGGTTTCGGAGCCTGTGTGAACACAAAATAAATCAGCGGCCATTGTACATCAAAGCATGTACATGTGTGTGTGTTGTAATCAATGGAATTTTACATATGATACACAACCATGCATTTAAATATAGGCCTCACCATGTGCCCATGCCATTGTGTGTGTGTATGTGTGTGCTGTAATCAATGGAATTTGCATATAGAGGCCTCACCATGTACTGCGAAGTTCAAAGGTGTTGGAGAGGATTCATGCCTTTTGATCTTGTGTGTGTGTGTGTGTACACACACTGCACACACACACACACATACACACACATCAAAGGGCATGGACACATGGTGAGGCCTGCATCTACACACACACACACATCCATGTAACTAAATGTAGACAAACTTCAAAGGGCTGGCATCTACACACACACACATCCATGCAACCAGTGCAGCACATGGCCATCAATCAACTATATCGATTTGAACATAAAACAATATTCACATTGCAACATGATAACACATTGATAGCTACACACTTCAAATGGCGTGCACATGCACACACATACACACACACATCAAATGGCATGGGGTGAGGCATCTACACACACACACACATCCATGTAACTAAATGTAGACAAACTTCAAAGGGCTGGCATCTACACACACACACACATCCATGCAACCAGTGCAGCACATGGCCATCAATCAACTATATCGATTTGAACATAAAACAATATTCACATTGCAACATGATAACACATTGATAGCTACACACTTCAAATGGCGTGCACATGCACACACACACACACACATACACACACACATCAAATGGCATGGGGTGAGGCATCTACACACACACACACATCCATGTAACTAAATGTAGACAAACTTCAAAGGGCTGGCATCTACACACACACACACATCCATGCAACCCGTGCAGCACATGGCCATCAACTATCGATTTGAACATAAAACAATATTCACATTGCAACATGATACCAATTACCACGTCGACCACCACCACGTCGTCTCATGCCCAGCATGCAACTATTATCACTTACATTGATAGCTACACACTTCAAAGAGCCACTTCAAAGGGCGTGCACATGCACACACACACACAAGACCATTACAACCTAACGTGTAGCACATGGTGGCCTGTACATGCCTACTATATCCTATATCATTCAACTATCGATTTGAACATGCACGTAAAACAATATTCACATTGCATTAGTAAACATGACGTACCATTGCCCCGTCGACCACCACCGCGTCCCACGTCTGAATCGTGCGATGAATCAGACTCATACCTCCGACCCAAGCCGAGATCATCGTCAGATGATTCCGGAGCTAGAATATAATAAATGCATATCAGCGTTGGTTTGGCGAACTAACGTTACATAGTCACAGAATAAGCGTTAGGTAAATCATCAAATACACGTTTCACACACACACAATCACATGCATATCGGCGTTGGTTTGTCGAACTAACGTTACATAGTCACAGTATGTAAATCATCAAATACACGTTTCACACACACACATATATATATATATATATATATATAAGACCGTGTAATTACCTGGTGGTTCCCAATCGGCGCTCCCATCAGATTCGTGGGCGGTCGAATCGCTGTCCCCTGACTCGCATGAAGAAGCTATGACCACAGCGGCAGCCTTCCTCTTCCTCGAACTGCGTCGGGTAGAGCCGCTCCCGGTCCCGGGGCGAGACGCGTTACTGGGCCCAGCAACGGTCTCACGGCTCTCTCCGATCGGAGCTACCAAAGTCGTTGGTGCTGCTGCTACTCGAACAACCGCGGGTCCAAACGCCAGCTTCGTCTGAACAAAGCGACCCGCCGCCGGATTGTCCCCTCGCTTACCTACACTACGTCTCTTCATACTGATCTAATAATCTAAATGAAACTACTAACTGATCAAACTACTATTACTACTACTGAAATATACTACCTAGACTACACACTAATCCCTCGAATAGTACTACTACTTAGCACGACTAAGTACTTTCTAAAGCACAGCTGAAACCTTACAATTAGTCTGATACTACCACTATACTGTATAACACTATAAATATAGACTATAGGCTGATCTCAATTCAAATATCTCTCTCAATCTCTCTCTCTCTCTCTATCGCTCTATCTATCTCTCTCTCTCTCTCTCCTCCAAAACCTCGTCGATTCTGGGATCGCGCTAACGTTTTATACCTGTGGTTACATTGGCCAGGTATGCTGGCCAATCAAATGCCAGATTCATTGTGGGGTACAATATTCCCCCTATTGTGATAGTGTTAGAAAATAGGGGGACACTGCCACCTAGTGAAATTTTAGAGGAAATGCAGTTTCCGGTTCAAATTTTCTTCCAAAAGCTCGGCGGTGAAGTTCAGACGGGGAAAATCGAAAAAAGATGTAAACAGATCAAAGACGCTGTACAGCGTCCTCGGCAACTTGAGCATGGCCGGGAATGACGCTGTAAAGCGTTTCTAGGCACCCAAAGTGTTAATTACAAATTCATATTTGACCTTGAACTTGACCTTCACCTTATTATGGCCAAATCATACATCTATTGATAGGGAAAAGGCTCCTCTTTCCAATGGCAGTGTTAAATCTGAATTTAGTCATTTCCTCACGGTTTTAAGATAAGAGATATAATTAGAATTTTTTTGGTAAATTCTTATTTTCGGTAAATCGCTGTTTTGATAGGGTTAAGGGTTTTACTCTTGGCTACATTTGAAAAAAAAACACAACATTAAGTTAATTTAACATCCAAGGGCCCTCATGAGGACGATTCGCGACGCGCCAACCTCTAGCGGCTCGGGTGTGCATTTCTTTTAATACAATATATAGATATAATTAAAGCCATATTTGTTGCCAGTCGATTGCCCTTTCAGATGACAAAATCTGTTCAGCGGTTCTCGAGTTACATACAGATATGTGAGGCGTGCGCCAAAGTACACATTACCACCCGGGGCTCTAGCTCCGTCAATCATTTGGCGATCTCGAAAATGTTTGGACAGGGTTGTAGCCAATGAGTGTGGCTTTCCAATGATACCCCATGATATAATTGGGGATCTAATACGGTCTCTATTGATCGATTTATGATAAAGAAAAGCAGGGTCCCCCAATTGGCTTAACAAGTTAATTAGTATAGTTGGTAGTAATATAGACAAGGAATATGAATTAGTGGAAAAGTGCACAATAGAAGACGACAGTAAGAAGGTTAGTAGTTTTTACTTCTTTCATTTCAGATATTGATTGAAGAAGTGCGTTTTTAGTCAACGGCAAAAGATTGATCGGGTTTCGGCTCCTAACTGTGGTGGGAAGTTCGTTCCACCATTGTGGAGCAAGGACCGAGAATAGGCGGCTTCTCGTTGATGATAACGAGGCGGCAAGGTCTCTAGATATCTTTAAATCCAAGCTTAAAACCCATCTATTCTCTCTCTTGTGGCCTACCATCGCCTTGCCTGGTCTGCATTAACACAGCCTCTCGGAGCCTCTTCGTGTATTACTAGTGTCAATGATGAACTTACTTGATGATGAACAATGTTTGGTGTGAGATTATCGTTTCCACCAGATTAACCGTTTTATCCTCTTAAGAGATGTCAAAAATTTGTTAGAAATGGCAGGAAATCCATCTTGAGGCAAATTTGTAGAGTGAGCATAGATGAATGTCTGTAGAAGGTTTTGTGTAAATCAAATTCCCAGTGTAGGAGTTTTGCCTTTTCAAAGTAATATTTTTACCCTTTAATCATAGCGTGCCCATTAGGCCGATCAGGGTAATATTTTTTGGGCAGCACTTGCACACGACTTCCAATCAATGGGCAGAATTGTATATCTCTACTATTTACCATCTCACAGGATGGCTAGATCATACAAATACAAAAGAACAGATATTTTGAAGACACAAACAGTTTATTAACACCAGGGTATCTGTAGGTTTCAACAAGTTCAATTTAAGACTTTTTAATACCACTTGCAAAATGTAATATCAATTTCACAACCATACTAACAAAAAAAACATCACAGCCAATTACAATTATTGTGCGTTCCATACAAGCTCTCACCAGATGCACCAAGCCCAGCAAAAAACGGTTCTAAAATGTAGTTTTTTGTTGTTGTCCCCTTTCCCCGTTACCCTTCGAGAGGCCCCTTTGTCCTCTCGCCAGGCCATCATTGTAAATAAGAATTTTTCTAAATTGACCTGGCTGGTTCAATAAAATACATAACATTTTTTTTTGATAAGATTCCTTTATTTTTTCTCCCCCTTGGGGGAAATTAGTTGGGTTGGGTTATTCACAACACATCACCTTTGGTATGCTAAGACTTTTACCAGAATCGAGTAAGTAAGCAGATTGTCACCGTTTACAGAATTATGCAGAAACTATAGTGATGCACCGATGTGAAAATTGTGGCCGATACCGATAACCGATATTAATATTGCTGTTCTGGCCGATACCGATATTTACCGATGTCGATATCTCTGTATAGAAAACACTTTTTTATGATAATCAAATAAAGAGCTATTTTCCAAAACGCATAATTTTTTTACTTTTGTAACTTATTTTCAGAAATTACTGATATTTTGAAACTATTTAAGGCCAAAACATGTAAAAAGAAAAAAAAAACATAAAAAAAAAAAAAAAAAAAAAAAAAAAAAAAATTTAAATATCGGCCCTATCTTGATATCGGTCCGATACCGATGTGTAAAAAAACGGCCATATCGGCCGATATTATATCGGCGTCCGATATATCGTGCATCACTAAGAAACTACATTATCAGGCTGGGATAGAAAAACATTTGTCCTTTGGGGGCAACAAGCTATGTCTTCACAGTGTTCTTTTAGCAAACAAATGGCTTTGACAGGATAAGCAACAGTCTCAATGAGTCTGTCTGTAGTGGGGCTGAAGACTGTATGTACAAACATAAAAAATCCAGCCAACAGTATCCACAAGGCCATTCACGTGCTGTAATCTCCTATCAGCATTTCAATCTACTGTTGTAAAGACACTCTGGGTGTGTAGCAGCTGCTACTGCAGGTCATTTAGCCAGGGAGGCTAGTGGCAGCTTTAGTGTTGGTTCATCACTAGTACACTCCACAAGTTAGTTCCACAAACTCTGCATGGATCTTGTGAGAAAATATGTTGGTCCAATCCACTAGATGGGCCCTGTCCAGTAGGTCAGGCGAGACCGTGTGGTTGTCCTTGGCTCAGTGGGCATGACTTAGAGTTGTCCCAGAAGCCTGTTTTTGGGATTCAAACTTCGCCAGGGTTTTTTGAACGGACGTTTGAACCATCGTTTTTAATCATGCAAAAAATGTGCTCCTAAATATTTTTCTGGTTCAGTACTGTAGTCTCGACTTCAGGCACATAGCGCATTTACACATATAACGTAGCGCATATGGGCATGTTGCTGCGTTATTAAGAGTAGTAGTACCTAGCGTGGTGGTGGTGGTGGTAGCGGAGATTGCGCTCGTCACCAATGCAAGAGACTCCGGTATCGAATCCCAGTCTCAGCATTGCCTTCGGCTTGGGCCGGCCGTCGTACTGGCTCATTTGGCAGAGTCAGTGGGTGGAAGTCGATGGGTGGGGATTGGACGTTGTGGACAGCAACCCCTACAGGTCGGTTGGGAGACGCCTGCACTAAGTGGCGAGGGTAGTGTGAGCCTCCCATGCATTACACCTCGCCAATGAGTCCGCTCTGGCAGGCGAAAAGATGACAGGCTGCCTCGTGTACCGGAGGGAACACGTGATGCAAGGCTTCTATCCTCTCTACAACCGACCAGTGGGGGGCATAGTAGTCGAGCAACGTTCAAGACAGGGGAGGGGAGAATTGGATACACAAAATTGGGATGGGAGAAAAATAGAAAATAAGGAGAAAAAGTGGATAAAAAAAAGGTAGTAGTACCTACTTACTGGTCACGGGAGGCGTTTGGAATTTCTGAATACATTTGTTGAAACAACATCTTTGTTGGCCGACAGCTCTTGCTATCTTAACGTTAGCAAGCTACAGTAAACGTGCATAGCTTAATTAACGTGCATAACATACCTGTGTAACGTTAAGTAACTTGTGTTCCGCTGGGAAAGTTCAGCATCACTGCATACACTTGGTTTAATCCAAACGTCCATTCGGAAACGTTGTATTATTATATGAAATAAGACAGGTGAATGTGAGTCACTCAACTCTCTTTTTTGCATGATTAATTCATTTCCTGATAATGTATGACAGTGACCCCTCCTCATCTCGAGTGACGACTAGACTGTTGTTCTGTCTGTGTTTGCGGGTGACTATTGTAAACACAACATAGTACTGCGATATTCTGATATATTCTGAAAGATATTATCTTTCGTGTAACATTAAAAAAAAAAAAAAAAAAAAAATGTAAGCGGAGGTTCGAACCCATTAATTAAGATTCAAATGCCAAAGTAACGAACGAAGGTCTGAACGTTTGGGCTCAGCCTTAGCATGACTACGAGCTAATTGAACCATCATGCAGGGCTGGGTTGTAACAGTGAATTCTACACAGCGTGCCAACACTGCCTCTAAAAGATAGTAAGATTGAGGCACACATTAATAACCAATTTCTTTATACTCAATAAAATCATGAATTATTATGCACCAAACAAGACTTGTTTCTTCCATAGCGGTCTGTCAATTTAATTTAGTATAATTAACAAATATTCTACATGCTACAATTTAACATACAGATGCATGCAAACTATAAGAGTTCTCCAATGATCCTTGGTAGAATACTCAGTCCAACTCTTTATTATTTCCATATTTGGGTCAGTTTGTGGGTTGGTGGGAAACTCCCACATCTGTAGGGCTCCGGTTGTTCCAACCCCTCACTGTGAGCTGCTGAGAGGGTAGGACCTCATGGATCACTGCGCTGGGAGAAGATCTGGGAGAAGACATCTGAGCTTTGGGCTGGGAGAGGACAGGCGAGAGGACATTTGGGCTGGGAGAGGATCTGGGAGGACATCTGAGCTTTGGGCTGGGAGAGGACAGGCGAGAAGACATCAGACCTTTGGGCTGGGAGAGGACAGTTGACCTTTGGGCTTGGAGAGGATCATTGACTTTGAATCAAACTGCTCAGGTATCAAAATATAAAAGGTGTAACTGTGGATGGGGTTTCAATGCACCACAGGAGTCCATGATCATGTGTCCAATAATCTTCCGGAAACTGAACTAAAAGGTTTCTCTCCTGCATGACTTATCATGTGTCTCCTTAAATTACCTTTATCACTGAACCACTTTCCACAAACTGAACAACTAAAGGGCTTCTCTCCTGTATGAGTTCTCATGTGGTTCTTCAGATTTCCACTCTGACTGAATCCTTTTCCACAAATAGAACAATTAAATGGTTTCTCTCCTGTATGACTTACCATGTGTCGCTTCAAATTACCTTTATCACTGAACCACTTTCTACAAACAGAACAACTAAATGGTTTCTCTCCAGTATGACTTCTCATGTGTGTCTGCAGATGTAACTTCCTACTGAACCCTTTCCCACAAACAGAACAACTAAATGGTTTCTCTCCTGTTGGTGAACAACTAAAGAGCTTCTCTCCTGTATGACTTCTCATGTGCATCTTCAAAGTTTCCTTCCGAATAAATGTTTTGCCACAGACTGAACAACTAAATGGTTTCTCTCCAGTATGCAATCTCATATGTTTCTTCAGATTACCCTTCTCACTGAACCCTTTCCCACAAACTGAACAACTAAAGGGCCTCTCCCCCGTATGAGTTAACATGTGCATCTTCACCTTTCCCTTTTGTGCAAATGTTTTGCAACAAACTGAACAACTAAATGGTTTCTCTCCTGTATGAATTCGCATGTGTTTCTTCAGATTTCCTTTGTGTCTGAAACCATTTCCACAAACTGAACAACTAAAGGGTCTTTCCCCTGAATGAGTTCTCATGTGGCTTTTCAGACCGCCTTTCTCACTGAACCCTTTTCCACAAAATGAACAACTAAATGGTTTCTCTCCTGTATGTGTTCTCATGTGTATCTGCAGATGTATCCTCCATTCAAACTCCTTTCCACAATCACTGCAAATAAATGGTTTCTCCCCACTGTGACTTCTCATGTGTCCTACAAATTCAATATGTGTAGTAAATTCTTTAACACAAACGGTACATGTCCTGTGGGATTCAAGGTGAAGCTTCAAGCTCTCTGTGGGATCTAAATGTTTTCCACACAAACCACAATCACTAGAATGAATGTGAATATGCAACATTAAAGACACCTTATCAAGAAAAGATGATCCACACACTTTGCAATAAGGTGTGGACAGGATGTGACTGGATGATTCGAGTTCATGGGACAATTCCATAGATCTGCTGTTAGATAAATTTGGTATTTTCTGTCTCTTTAAACCTGACTGAGGTTCCTCACTCTCCTCCCATTCATCATTGTTATCAGTCTCAGTTCCAGAACAGTCTGAAGAGAGGAACAGGCGATCTCTAGTTGGTTCTAAATCACCACCTGGTTCTGATACTCCAAAGTCCTCTCCATAAGATTCTGTTTTCATCTGTTCAGTTGAGGTGCTGGGTAAACAGTAAGCCTCTCTGTTTTCCCCCCTCTGGGTTTGAAGAGACCGGAAGGACCGAGTTTTCTCTTGGCCATCTTCACGCTTCACTGGGAGTACTGTGATCCTGGAGCCATCATCCTCCTCTAGATCTTGTAATAGTTCCTCCTGTTCCTCTTTAATCTGTAGGGGTTCTGGGTCCTGGGTTTTGCCAACTTGTGAGGACAGATTATTCTCACCGTTGTTTTCACATTTCACAGAGTCAGGACATGATGTGAGCTCTATGATATCAGGCTGCTCCAGACCTTGAAGGAGACTGGAGCTCCTCTCCTGCTGCTCAGGATGGACCTCCTCTTCACATACAAGGAGCTGCATAGGGAAGGAGTCTAGAGGGAGGAGCAAACAAACATTATTCAAACAGCTTATTTAACTATGTTTTTACCTTTGGTTTAATAATAATGTTAAAAGGGTAAGTTAATTATTTGTGATCCCTATACCTATTTCTTACTTGAAGTTGTCCATCAGTAGTCCTTTTCTCAGCACAATCCATGCTGATCTTCATATTGGATACCTGCAGCGCTGGCTAGTTAGTTACCAACCAAACTAATGTAAACTAGTCAATGTGACAGCACTCCAGTCTGTACAAGCCCTGAAATAAACAATCATGCCTACTTTGAGTTCACTGTGGATTAGGTTTCAGCATTTATTTCAGGGCTTGGACAGACTGGTTGGTGGCACCATTGATTTTGTATTAGTTGTATCCAGTATGAAGAACAGCATGGACTAGGGTTTAAATTATCCTGCAATTAGTTTTGTTTTTACGGTTAAAATCAGTTGAAGGCCAACACATTTACATTTCTCCAGTTGTAATGTCCTGTGAAAATAATTCCCTCTTATTTTTATTTGGTTACCAAGTAATGTACATCCACTCAAAAGTGCTTGTTTTCACAGAAATCAAGAAATTAGAAACAGAAATCTAGATCAAACAAACAAGTCTCACTCAGAAATCCTGTGAGGTGTGTGTGTGTTTGAGAACACAAAAGAGGATTCTATGGACTGGAGTAGCATTACCACTAAACGTTTGTTGTGTTAGAATACACTACAGCTACCATAGCATTATATAAAAAGATACAAACAATGGTTCATGTTTGTGCATTTCCCAATTTTACCAACATGTCACCTACTTCACGTAGCGTTCATAGACTATTGATACGGTCGAACATGCTTATGTTGTGGCTAGCTTCTGCTACATGGATCCAACCACTTCAGACATCCTAGCTGTACCAAAACACTTTTTTCTCAAGACATCTGCCGTTCCGTGAGTGGAGAGAGCTGCTGCAGTGCAGACAGAGTGGAGGTAATGTAATGTTAATTATTACAATTGATATGGATGGACACGCTGACGTTGTAGCTAGCTCTTAGTTATGCTATATGGACCCAAACACTCAAGGCATCTGGGTTGTACCAAAACAAACAGGTTTCTAAAGAAATGTGTTTCTTTTAAATTACAAAAAAGCTGGCTAGATATCCAGACATCTCATTGTCCCCAAATCAATCAAATGTTCACAAACAAAATGTGTGAATTAGTCATGTGCTATATTTCTTCGTTATCGTTTACCCAAGTGGCATCCTGCTAATGTATGGCAAACTAAATAAATACTGCCTCCCAATAGGGAGGTGTAGTGGTTACGTCATTGCCGTTTTTCGTGTTCCACCCTCTGTCCAACGCAATGTATTTCCCCATTGCCCATTTCTAAATCACCTCGTTTAAAACAAATAAAGCATTAACATTGGCATGGTGTACCTTTCTGTGCTTATTCATCCACAATCTATAGCTCAACATGAAAATATTCGACAGTAGATGTGCATAATACTATAGGAGACCAGGCAGGAAGTGAGGTGACAGACCAGGAAGTGACACACAAAATGGAGTGAGATGCTTGCTAGGTAGCCTGCTGCTCCAAACTATAATCTACTGAGAGAACAAAAGAGAGGAAAACTGGATAAAATAGTAAGAATAGAAAGGTTTATTGACAACGCCTTTCTGACAATGTCAGATGACAACAAGAGAGTAAGAGGGGATGCATTTTCCACAGAGAGTGAGGGAGATGCTCAACCCTCTAAAATCAGCAATACCCTGACATCTTCTCAAACCACCAAACTATAGCAATGGAATTCAACAACAAACTCATCATGGACGTACAGAAGGACAACAGTGAGCTCCGCAAACAGGTAGATCGATCTCTCTCTCTCTCTCTCTCTCTCTCTCTCTCTCTCTCTCTCTCTCTCTCTCTCTC